>NW_016908214.1:222887-377177 GCF_001483705.2 Eufriesea mexicana | reverse complement strand
TAACCTAACGCAACGTTACATAACATAACCAAACGTAACCTATCTCAACCTAACGTGCCTGCACCACTATTGCTGACCTCTCCGGAGCCAAGCAGGGCAAACTAGAGCAGTGTAGAGCGCAGATATCCACCTAATAGCAGTGAGCAGCACAAAAGTCAAAGCTACGCAAACCAAAGTTATACTAACATAACCTAACCACACGTAACCTGACTTAATCCGACGAGCCACGACGATTATTGCTGGCCTCACTGGCATCAAGCACATTATAGCCGAGCAATATAGGACGCAGGAATCTACCGAAAAGCAGCGCAATGCTCCTAGGGCAAAGATATCCTAAAAAAGGACTAACGAACCCTAACCTAACAGGGCGTAACGTATCTCAACCGAACGTGCCGCGGCCACTACTCATGGCGTCAACAGGGACAAGCAGAGTGTGGTAAAGCAGAGTGGAGCACAGAAATCGACCGAGTCTCAGCGTATAGCGCAAAGGTCAAAGCTATTCTCACCCAATCTAACCAATCGACACATAGCCATACGTAAACTAACTCAACCTAACAGGCAGCGACCACTATTGCTGGTCTCCCCAGAGTCGAGCAGGGTGTAGTAGACCGCAGTAGAGCGCAGAAATCCACAGAAGGGTAGTCTATGCCAGGAAAGTCAAAGATATCCAGACCTGACACAGGCGAACATAGCATAACCAAACGTAACTTAACCCAAACTATCGTGCCCAGTCCACTACTTCTGGCCTCGCCTGTGTCAAGAAGGGCATATCAGTGCAATGTTGAGCATAGAAGTCCACAGAAAAGGAGTGTATAGCATAAGAGTCGGAACTATCCTGTCCTAACCTAACCAAACGTAGCATGGCCAAACGTAGCCTAACCAAAACCAACAAGCCGAGATCACTAATTCTGACCTACGCACAGCCAAGCAGAATATACTAGAGAGCAGTAGAGCGCAGAAATTGACCGCACTGCAGTGACTAGCACAATAGTCAATTATACCATGATCAAACCTAACCTAAGCTCACCTTATCAAACGTAACATAACACAACCTAACGCGCCGCGGCCACAGTTTCTGGCCTCCCTAGTGCAAAGCAGGGCATATTAGATCGCACTGGAGCGCAGAAATCCAGCGAACAGCTGTGCACAGCACAAAGTGAAAGCTGTACTAGCGTAACGTGACCAAGCAGAGCATAGCAAAACGTAACTTATCTCCTCCTAACATGCCTGGACCACTATTTCTGGCATCGCCGGTACCAAGCAGAGCATATTAGAGCAATGTTGAGCATAGAAATGCACCAAACAGCAGTGTATGGAACCAAAGTCAAAGCTATCCTCTCTGAACATATCCCAACGCAAAATAACCAAACGTAGCTGAACACAACCAAACGTGGAATGCCGCTATTGCATGCTTCACCAGGGCCAGGCTCGACATACTACAGCAGAGCAAAGCGCAGAAATCCAACTTAGAGTAGCGCTTGGTACAAAGGACGATGCTATCCTCTCCCAACGTAGCCAATCTCAACATAACCAAACTTAAACCAACTCAACCTAACGCACCGCGACCACCACTACTGGCCTCAGCAGCGGCTAGCAGAGATTGAAGGAGCAATGTATGGCGTAAAAATCAGCCGAAAAGCTGTGTACAGCACAAAAGTCAAAGCTATCTTGTTCTAACTAATCTCACCGAAATATAACCAAACGCTGCATAACTCAACTTAACGTGACGCGACCACTATTGCTGGCTCCCCCTGCGACAAGCAGAGCATATTAGAGCACAGCAGAGAGCAGAGGTCCACCCAATAGCAATGATAAGAACAAAAGTCAAAGCTATCCTGACGAAACCTAACCAAACGAAATACAAGCAGACGTTACGTAACAAAATCTTAGGCGCCACGGCCGCTATTACTGCCCTCACGAAAGCTAAGCAGAGCAAAGCAGAGCAATATAGAACGCTGAAACCTTCCAAAGAGCAGTGTACATCACAAATGTCAAATATATCCTAACGAATCCCAGCCAAGCGTAGCCTAACCAAACGTAACATAACTCAATCAAACATGCCGAGAGCACTATTCCTGGCGCCCACAGAAGCAAGCGAAGTGTGGCAGCGCACAGGAGAGCGCAGAAGTCCATAGAATAACAGTGTATAGCACAGAAGTCTTAGCTATCCTATCCTAACCTGACCAAACGTAACATAACCAAACGCAGCATAACAGAGTCTAACTGCCGATACCAATACTGCTGCTGGCTTGCCCATAGCCAAGCAGAATATACTAGAGCACACTAGAGCGCAGAAAACCACAAAACAGCAGTGTACGGCACAGGAGTCAAAGCCGACCCAACCAAACATAGCCGAACCGAACCTAGCCAAACGTGACCTTACTCAGCCAAACGCGCCACGACCGCTGCTACTGGCCTCCGCAGATCGGTGGAGAACATGTTAGCGCACAGTAGAGCGCAGAAATCCTACGTACAGCAGTGTATACCGTAAAAGGGGAACATATTCTATCCAAACCTGACCTGACCAAGCCAAGCCAAACTTATCCTAACCAAGACTAACGTGCCGAGGCCACAGTTGCCGGCCTCCCTAGAGCAAGCCAGGACGTATTAGCGCACAATAGGGCGCAGAAATCATCCGTATGGTAGTGTACAGCATAAGAGCCAAAACTATCCTATCCCAACCTGACCAAACATAGCGAAACCAAACTTAACTTAACTAAAACTATCGCGCCAGGACCGCCGTTGCTGTCCTCCACAGAGCCGAGCAGAGTGTAGTAGAGCAATGTAGAGCCTAGAAACCCACCGAATGGTAGTGTATAGCGCAAAAGTTATAGTTACCCTATCCTAACCTAACCAAACGTAAAATTGCCGACGGAACCAATCCCAACGTAACTTGCCGAACCAACTAATGCTGGACTCCCAAACGCCAAGCAGGGCATATTTGGAGAGAGTAAAGCGCAGAGGTCCTTAGGATGGCAGTATATAGCACGAAAGTCAAAGATACCCTGAACAAACCAAAACAAACCTTACCAAGCCAAACGCAACACAACACAACCTAACGCGTCGCGGCCACTATTCCTGGAATTCCCAGAGCAAAGCAGCGAAAAATAGATCTCAGTAGAGCGCATAACACCACCGAATAGGAGAGGAAAGCACAAGAGTCGTAACTATCCTATCCGAACATAACAAAGCGTAATAAAAAAACGTGACTCTGCCCAAACCAACGTGCCGAGACCACTATTGCTGCCCGCCTCAGAGCGAAGCAGAACATGCAAGAGCGCCGTAGAGCGAAGTAGAACATGCAAGAGCACAATAGAGCGCAGAGGTACACCGAATAGCTATTTAGACAACGAAAGTCAAAGAAATCCGCACATAAACCAAACCAATGCAACATAACCAAACGTAGCATAACACAATCCATCGTGCCATGGTCAATATTACTGGCTCCCACGATGCCAGCAGAGTACAGTAGTGCAATGTGGATCGCAGAAAACCACCGAATAGCAGTGTATAGCACATAAGTCAAAGCAATCCTACCCCAGCCTGGCCAAACCTAGCCTAGCCAAGCGTAACATAACTCAACATAAAGTGCCGTGACCTCTATTGCTGGCCTCCACGGAGCCGAACAGAACATAGTTGAGCACAGTAGACCTCAGAATTCCACCGAACAAGAGTGTAAAGCACGAAAGTCGAAACTATATTTACGAAACTTAACATAACCTAACCAAGCCAAGCGTAACCTAGCTCATCCTAACATGCCAAGGCCACTATTGCTGTCCTCGCCAAGGCCAAGCGGAGAACGGTGGAGCACAGTAGAGCGCAGTAATCCACCGAGTATCAGTGCATAGTACGACGGTCAAAGCTAACCTAACCGAAATTTGCATAACGTAACCTAACCATACTCAATATAACGAGCAGATGCCACTACTTTTATCCTCCACTGAGCCAAGCGGAACGTGATAGAGCACAGTAGAGCGCAGAAATGCACGGAACAGCTGTGCATATCACAAACGTCAAAGATATCCTGTCCTGACATGACCAACCCCAACATATCCATACGAAACATAACTTAACCCAAAGTGAGAGACGTCTATTGCTGCCCTCTCCCGAGCCAAGCAGAAAATATAAGAGGAGAGTGGGTCGCAGGATTCCATAGATTTGCAGTATACAAGACAAAGCCATGCTACCATATCCGAACCTCACCAAACGTAACATAGCCGAACGAAACCAAACTAAATCTAACCTGCCGAGGACAGTACTTCTGGCCTCCCGAGAGCCAATCAGAACATACTGGAGCGCAGTATAATGCAGACGTGCGCCGAATAGCAATGTATATAACAGTAGTCAAAGATACGCTATCCGAATCTAACCAAACGAAGCCTAACCCAATGTGACACGCCGAGAACGCTACTACTGCCCTCGCCAGAGCCAAGCGGAACGCACTAGATCAAAGTAGACTGCAGAAATCCACCGAATAGCAGTGCATAGCGCAAAGCCTGGGTAGCATATCCTAACGTAACAAAACGTAACACAAGCGAACGCACCCGAACTAAAGCTAGCGTGCGGAGGACACGACTGCTGGCCTCCCCAGAGCCAAGCGGAACATACTAAAGCGCAGTACATCGCAGAAAGGAACCGAATAGCAGTGTACAGCTCAAAAGTCGAAGATACCCTTTCATACCATAACCAACCGTAGCAGAAGCAAACGTAACCTAATTCGTCCTCAAGTGCTGAGGACACTATTGCCGGCTTCCACAGAGCGGAGCAGAATATATTAGAGGGACCAGTGGACAGATATCCATAGGACCGCAGTGTACTCTATAATAGTAGAAGACATCCGAGCCCAACCCGAACAAACGTAACCTAACCAAAAGTAGCCTATCTCAACATAAATTGACGCGATCACTGTTGCTGGCCTTCACAGGGTTAAGCAGAATATGGTAGAGCACATCAGGGCGCAAAAATCCACGGAACAGCAGTGCATAGCACAAAAGTCAAAGCTAACCTATCCTAACCTAGCCAAGTGCAACATAAGCGAACGTAACCGATCTCAACCTAACATGCCGAGGACGCAACTGCTGGCCTCCAAGAGCCAAGCAGAACATACTAGAGCACTGTAAAGAGCAGAAATCCACCGAAGAGCAGTTTATAGCACAAAAGTCAATGCTACAATATGCTAACCTATCCAAACGTTGCATAATGGGACGTAATCGGAATAAAGCTAGCGTGCCGAGGACAGTACTGCTGGCCTCCCTGGAGCCAAGCAAGACAAACCGGAGCACAGTACCTAGCAGAAACGCTCCGAATAGCAGTGTATACCACAATAGTCATAGCTGACCTATCCTAACCGGTACAACCGTAACATAACAAAGCGTAACATAATTCAACCTAATGTGTCGAGACCACTATTGCCGGAGTCCACAGAGCCGAGCAGAAAGTAGTAGAGGAGAGTGGTGCTCAGAGGTCCATAGAAACGCAGGGTATATCAAAAAAGTCAAGGACATTCGAACCTAACGCATGCTAACCTAACGTAGCCAAACGCAGCGTGACTCAACATAACGTGCCGCGACCACTATTGCTATCCTCCCCATTGCTAAGCAGAAAGCATTACAGCACAGGAGAGCGCTGAAATCCACAGAGAAGTAGTGTATTTCACGGAAGTCATACATACCGTAACATAACCTTACCTAGCCAAACGTAACCGAACTCAAATTTGCGTGTGGAGACCTATGTTTCTGGCCTCCCCAGGGCGAAGGAGAACATACCAGGACACAGCAGAAGCAAAAATCCACCGTACGGCTGTGTAATGCACAAAAGTCAAAGCCATCTTATCATAACATAACCAATCGTCACATAAACGAGCGCAATATAAATCAAACCAACGTGCCGAGACGACAGTTTCTGTCCTCCCAGGGACCAGCAGAAACTGCTAGAGCACGTTATAGAGCAGAAATGCACCGCATGGCATCGTATAGCACAAGATTCGAAGCTACTCTGCCCTAACCTATCCAAACGTAAAAAAAACCAAGCGTAACCTGGCATAAACTAACGTGCCGAGTCCACTTTTCCCGCAATTCCCACAGCAAAGCAGAACACACTAGTGCACACTATAGCGCCGGAAGTCACCAAATAACAGCGAATAGGACATATGCCAGAGATACCCTAACATTGCATGACCAAACCTGACGCAAACAAACGTATACTAACTAAACCTAACGAGCCGAATACACTTTTCCTGGCCTTCCCCACCGCCAGGCAGAGCATATTAAAGAATAGTAGAGCACAAAAGTCCAAGGAAAGATAATGTATGGCAGAAAAGTCAAAGCTACCCTAACCTATCCCAGACTAACCTAAAATAACCAAACAGAATATTCTAGAGCACAGTAGAGCGCAAAAATCCACAGCATTCCTGTTAAAAGCACAAAAGTCAAAGGTATGCTATCCGAACCCAGAGGAACCTAACCTAACCGAATGTAGCCCAACTCTAACGGGCCGCTGCCACCATTTCTGGAATCCACAGAGCAAAGCAGAGCATATTAGATCACAGTAGAGCGCAGATAACCCCCGAATGGCTGTGTGTAGCACAGAAGTGAAAGCTGTCCTACCCTAACGTAGCAAGACGTAGCATAACCAAACGCAACCAAACTCCACCTAACCGACCTACACCACTATTGCTGACCTCCCCAGAGCCGTGCAGATTATACCAAAGCACAGTGGATCACAGAAATCCGCGCCGTTGCAGTGTATAGCAGGAGAGTCAAAGATATCCTAACCAAACGTGGCCAAACCTAACACAACCGAGCGTACTCTAGCTCAGCATAACGTGCCAAGGCTACCATTGATGTCTTTCCACAGGTCAAGCTGAACAAATCAGGTTTCAGTGGAGCGTAGAAGTCCGCCGGATGGCAGCGTATAGCACAAAGGTCAGAGCTACCCTCTCCTAACGTAACCAATTGCAACATAACCAAACGTAACCTAACTCAACGTAGCGTGCACCGACCACCATTGCAGGTCTCCACATAGTCGAGCAGAGTGTGGTAGAGCAACGTAGAGCGCAGGAATCCACCGAATAACCGCGTATATCTCAAAAGTCAAAGATATCCTATCCTAACCTAACCCAACGTAACATAACCGAACGTAACGTAATGCAACCTGGGGTGCCACGATGACCCTTTCTGGCTTCACGAAAGCCAAGCATGGCATAGCAGAGCAATGTAGGAGGCTGAAATCGACAGAATAGCTGTATATAGCACATAGGTCACGCCTATCCCATCAAACCGAACCAAACCTAGCGTAACCAAACGTATTATATGTCAACCTAACCTGCTTCGACCACTACATCAGCCGCCCACAGTCACAAGGAGAGTGCGATAGAGCACAGTAGAGCGCAGATGTACAAAGAATAGCAGTGTGTAACACAAAAGTCGCAGCAATCCCAACCTAACGCAAAGTCACCAAACCTAACAGCACGTATTCTAACTAACTCGACCTAAGGAGCCGAGACCACTGTCGCTGGCCTCCCCTGAGCCAAACGGAATATACCAGAGCACAATAGAGGGCAGAAATTCAACGAACAGCAGCGTACAGCGAAGAAGTCATAGCTATGCTAACCAAACATAACCTAGCTTAACCAAGCCAAACGTTACATGACTCAAACTGATGTGCCGGGGCCACTGTTGCTGGCCTTTCCAGAGCAGAGCCGAACGTATTAGAAGAGAGTAGTGCGCAGAAATACACCGGAGAACTGTGTATAGCACGGAAGTCAAAGCAATTGTGACCAAACTTACCCTAACCTCACATAACCTATGGAAGCCTGTCTCAACCCAACGTGTCGCGGCCACCCTTGTTGTCCTCCCCAGTCCCAAGCGGAGCAAACTAGAGCACAGTAGAGCGAAGAAATCATGCCCATGGCCGTGTATATCGCTAGGGTCAAAGACACCCTGACCCAAATTAGCTTATCCTAACCAAACCAAACGTAACATAGCTCAACCTAGCGTGCCGAGACCACTATTGCTGACCTTCTCAGAGCCAAGGGGAATATACTAGAGCACAGCGGAGCGCAGAAGCCCGACGCACTGCAGTGTATAGCACAAAATTCATAGATGCCATTTCCTAACCAGACATGACATAACCTTAGCGAACGTAGTATAAACCTTCACAACGTGCCGAGACTACTATTGCTGCCTTCCAGAGAGCCAGGTAGAGCAAGCTAGAGCGGAGTAGAGCGCAGAAGTCCTCCACATTGCACTGTATAGCACAAAAGTCAAAGGCACCCTAAGCTAGTCAAGCCTAACCTAACCCAACCCAACATAGCCCAAATCTACGTAACGCGCCGCGAGAACGATTCCTTGCATCCCGGGAGACATACGGGGTATACTATTGCAAAGCAGAGCGCAAAAATCAATCACAATGCAGTGTATAGCACATAAGTCGAAGATATCCAATACTAACCTAACCAAACGTAACATAACTCAACATAACCTGACTAGACCACCATTGCTGGCCAACTCAAACGACGCAGAAGACACGAGAGCACGCCAGAGTACAGAAATCGACCGAACAGCAGTGTATATCAAAAAAGTCGAAGATATACTGTCCTATTCTAACCAATCGTAACTTTACTCAACCTGACGTGCCGCGCACACAAATGCTGGCCTCCCCAGAGACAAGCAGATTATACCAGATGAGAGCAGTGCGCAGAAAAAGCATCCGAGTAACAATGTACAGCTCGCAAGTCAAAAGCCACCATAACCAAACGTATCCCAAGCAGCCTAACCAAACGTAGCCTAAATAAACATAACGCGTCGAGACCACTATTTCTTGCCTCCGGAGAGACATTCCGAGTACACTAGTGCACAGCAGAGCGCAGAAATCTACCGCATTGCAGTGTATAACAAAAAAGTCAAAGACATCCGGATAAAGCCCAAACTAACGTAACCTACCCAAACGTACCTAAACTCAAAATAACGCGCCGCGAGCACTTCTGCTGTCCTCCCCATATCCAAGCAGAGAACTCTGTAATACATCAGAGCCCAGGTATCCGCCGAAAAGAAGTGTGTAGCACGAAAGTCGAAATTATCCTATGCTATCCTAACCATTAGCAACATAACCAAACGTATCCTGGCTCAACCTAACTTGCCGTGACCACTATTGCTGGCCTCGCCAGAGCCAAGGATTACATACTAAAGGAGAACAAGGCACAGATATCCACCGACTATCGGTGTATGGCACGAAAGCCAAAGCCAACCTAACCAAACCTAGCCTTACTAAACATTACCGAACGTAACCGAACTCAACCATAAATTCCACGCCCACTGTCGCCGGCCCCGCGAGATTCGAGCAGGGTGTAGTACAGTAATGTAGAACTCAGAGATCTACCGAATATCAGTGTACTGCGCAAAAGTCATTTCCACCCTATCCCATACAATCCAAACGTAACACAAACAAACGTAACTTAACACGACATAACGAGCCGAGACCACTATTGCTGGCCCCCCAGATCAAAGCAGAAGGTACTAGAACACAGTACAGCGCAGACATCCACCGCATTGCGGATTATAGCACAAAAGTCAAACCTACCTTGACATAACCTATCCTACCCTAACATAACCAAACACTGTCTAACTCAGACCAACGTCCCGCGAATAACATTGCTGTCCTCTCCAGAGGGAAGTAGAGGATATTAGAGCATAGCATATAGTAGGAACCCATCGAATAACATTTTATACCACAAAAGTCGAAGCTATCCCGTCCTAACCTTACCAAACGTAACATAGCAAGGCGTAACATAACCCAAACGAACGTCACGCGAGCACAGATGCTAGCGTCACCTGTGCCAAGCAGAATATAGTGGAGCACAGTAAAGCGCTGAAATCTACCTAATAGCAGTGAATAGCAGAAGAGCCGTAGCTATCCTGAACTAACCTAACCAAACCTAACATAGCCAAACGTAACTTAACACAACAGAAAGTGCTGCCGCCTCTATCTCCGGCTTCCCCAGAGAAAAGCATAGCATATTACAGCTCATTAGATCCCCGAAGTCCGCCGAATTCGAGTGCATAACGCAAAAGTCAGAGCTGTCCTATCTTAACACATGCAAACGTAACATAACCAAACGTAACTTATCACAGCATAATTTGCCGAGACCACCATCGCTGCCCTCCTCAGAGCAAAACCGGGCATATTAGAGGATAGTAGGCCGCTGAAATCCGTGGAATCGAAGTGTATATCGGAAAAGTTGAAGCTACCCAAACATAACCCAAACTAACAGTACATATGCGAACATGGCCTAACCCAAAATAACCTGCCGCGACCACTATTGCTGCACTCCACTAGGCAAGCGGAATGTGCTAGAGTGCAGTTGATCCTAGAAATCCGCAGCATTGGTGTGTAAAAAACTAAAGCCGAAGTTAACCTGATTTAACCTGACTTCACCAAACCAAACCATACATAGCCTAACTGACCATAGCGTGTCGCGATAACTATTACTGGCATACCCAGAGCCGGGCAGAACAGGTTAGGTGTGAGTAGAGCGCAGAAATCCATCGAATCGCAATGTATATCGGAAAAGTTATGGCTACCCGGCCCTAATCCAAACAAAGGGAACCTAGCTAAACGTAGCCTAATCCAGTGTAACCTACAGCGAATTCTATTGCTACACACCGCAGAGCAAGCAGAATATGGTAGAGCACATAAGCACGCAGATATCCACCGTATACCGGTGTATAGCACAAAAGTCAAAGCTATCCCATCCTAACCTAGCCAAGCGTAACGCAGCCGTGCGCAACTTAACTATACCTAGCGTGCCGAGAGGTCTATTGCTGCCCACCCCAGGGACAAGCAGAACATGTGAGATGAGAGCAGTGCGCAGAAATACATAGGAACGCAGTGTATAGCACAGAAGTCAAAGTTGCACTATCCTTACTTAAACAAACGTAACACTAACGAACGTACCCTAAATCAGACGAACGGGCCGTGAAAATTTCCCCCCCCCCCCCCCAGAGCGTAGCAGAGTATATTAGAGTACAGTGGAGTGCAGAAATCCAATATATAGGAATGTACTGAGCAAAAGTCAGAGCCAACCAAACCAAACATAGCCTAACCTAACTGGACCACACGTAACCCAGCTCATCCCAACGTACCGGGGATCAACTTTCTGGCCTCCCCGGAGGCAAGCTGAACATATTAGGCCACAGTAAGTCGCAGACGTCCACCTTATAGCAGTGTATAGCACAACGGTCGAAGCTATACTGCCTTAACCTAGGCAAACGTAACTTAACCGAACGTAACCTAACTCATCCTAACGTGCCGAGAGTACAGCAGCTGCCCTCCTGAGAGCAGAGCAGAGCATATCAGCGGAGAGTAGACAGCAGATATCCACAGATTCGCAGTGCACTACACAATAGTTGAGCTACAATATACCAACCTATTCGAATGTGACATAACCGAAAGTACCCTAGCTTTACCTAACCTGCAGAGGCCACCATGCCTGGCTTCCCCAGGGCAAAGCAGTACATATTCGAGTACAGTGGAGTGTAGAAATCCACCGAGAAGCAGTGCGTAGCACAAAAGTCGATGCTATCCTGTCCTAACATTACCAACTAACACGTAAGGGAACGTAACATAACTGAACTTATCGCGCCACGACCACTATTACTGGCATCCCGACAATCGAGCGGAGTATAGTTGTGCACAGTTGATAGCAGAAATCCGCCGAACAACAGCGTATACCATGAAAGTCATAGCTATCCAGACATTACCCAATCCAACATAACCAAACCAAACGTAGACTTCCACAACATAAATTGCCATGAGCACTACTGCTGGCCTCTCCAAAACAGGCAGAGGATATTAAGGGATAGTAGAGCGCAAGAATCCATTGAATCGCTGTGAACGGCAGAAAAGTCGTAACTCTCCAAACCTAACCCCGACATAACCTACCGAAACGTAGCCTAACACAATGTAACGTGTCGCGACCACAACTGCTGGACTCGCCAGAGCCAAGCAGGATATGGTAGAGGACAGTAGGAAGCAGAAGGCCTACGAACAACAGTGCACATTACGAATATCTTAGTCACCCTAGCCGAACCTAACGTAGCCTAACCTAACCAAACGTGACATAACCGGACGTAACTTACCGAGACCACTATTTCTGGCCTCCCTGAGCCAACAGGAACATATTAGGGCACGGTAGAGCGCGCAAATCAAACGTATAGCAGTGTATAGCGCAAATGCCGTAGCTATCCTGTCCTAACCAAACCAAATGTAACATAATCAACCGTAGCCAAACACAGCATAACGTGCTGTGACCACAATTGCTGGACTCCCGTGGTTCGAGCAGATTGTAGTAGAGCAATCTGTAGCGCAGGAACACACAGCGAAGCAGTGTACAGTGCAAAAGTCAAAGCTACACTCTCCTAACGTAACCAAACTTAACATGACCGTACGCAACGTAACTCAGCCTGACATGCCGAGTCCACCTCATCTGGCCTACACATAGACAAGTAGAATGTTCTAGAGCTCTGTAGAGCGCAGAAACACAACAGATACCAGCGTATGGTACAAAAGTTACAGCTATCCTTTCCAATCCTGGCCAATCGGAACATAACCATACGTACCTTAAATAAAAGTAACTTGCCGAGAATACTATGGCCGTCCTCCCCAGAGCCATGGAGAGCATATTAAAGCAGAGTAGAGCGGAGAAACCCACTGTATAGCAGTTTATAGCACAAAAGTCGAAGCCACCCTAACCAAGCATAACTACCCTATCATAACCAAACATAACCTAACGCAACCAAACGTGCTACGGCCGCTATTGCTGGCCTACCCAGAGACAACCAGAGGATAGCCCAGCAACGCAGATCGCAGCTATCTTCCGAGTAGCTGGGTACAGCGCAGGGGTCAATGTTACCCTATCAAAGCCTAATCTAACATAACAAAATCAAACGTAACCTAGCACAACATAACGTGCCGAGCAGCTATTGCTGGCCACCACAGAGCCAAGCAGAATATACTAGAGTACAGTAGTGCGTAGAAATCCAATGTACAGCCCTGTAAAGCGTAAAAGCCGAAGATAACCTGTCCTAACTTGACCAAATGTAACGTAACCAAACGTAACCTGACGCTTCCTAGCGTACCGAGGACACTATTTCTGCCATCTGCAGAGACATGCAGAATATACTAGATCACTGTAGAGCGCAGTAATCCACCGCATAGCAGTGTATAGCACAAATGTGAAAGATATCCTTGCCTCTCCGGTCCTAACCTCACCTGACCGATTGAAGACTATCCCTACATAACGTGCCGAGGCCACTATTGCTGTCCTCCCCAGGGTCAAGTTGAGTAAATTAGAGCAATGTAGAGCGTAGAAATCCACCGCATTGCAGTGTAGAGTACAAATGTGAAAGATATCCTAGCCTGTCCCGTCCTAACCTAGCCTGACCGAACGAAAACTGTCTCACATATCGTGCCGAGCTACTAATGCTGGCCTCCCCATCGCCAAGTAGAGAATGTTAGAGCAATGTAGAGCGCAGAAATCTACCGAATATCTGTGTGTTACCACAATAGTCATACTTACCCTATGCTTATGTAATTAAACGTAAAGTAACCGAACGCAACATAAGCCAGCAGGAAGTACCGAGGCAAATATTGCTGCCCTCCCAAGAGGCAAGCGGAACATATTTGGGGATAGCAGAGCGCTGCGGTCCAACGAATTACAGTGTCTAGCAAGAAAGCCAGAGCAAACGACACGATACATATCCTAACCTAACCTGAAAAAATATAAGGTACACCAACCCAACGTGCCACTACCACTATTACTTGTAACCCGAGAGTCGAGCAGAGTATAGTTGAGAATTGTAGATGGTAGATACCCACCGAAAAGCAGCGTATAGCACAAATGTCAAAGCTACCCTACCCAAACCTAACCCAACCCAAAAATACCAATCGTGACCTAAGTAAACGTAACGTTCCTCGACCACTATTGCTGGCATCCGCAGATTCGAGCATAGTACAGTATAACAATGTAGTGCGCAGAAATCCACCGAATAGCAGTGTAGAGAACAAAAGTGAGAGCTATCACATCCTAACCTGACAAAACCTAACGTAGCCAAACGCAACATAATTGAACCGAACTTGCCGAGACAAATGTTGCTGCCCCCCATAGACCCAGGCAAAACATATTAGATGAAAGTAGGGCGCAGAAGTCCATACAACCGCATTGTATACCACAAAAGGAAGAGCTATCCTATATAGCCTAACCAAACGTAACACAGCCATACACATCTTAGCAAAACCTGACGTGCGGAGACCACTGTTGCAGGCATCCGCAGCGCCAAACTGAGCACTCTAGGGCAATGGAGAGAGCCGGAATCCACGGAAAAGTAGTGTATAGCATAAAAGTCACAGCCACCCTGTCCTCACCTAACCAAGCTTGATATAACCGAACGTAACCTAACTCAGCCTAACGTGCCGCGGACACTATTGCTCGCCTCCCCGTAGCCGAGCACATTGCAGTAGTGTAATGTAGAGCGCGGAAACGCGCCGGATAGCAGCGTGTGGAAGAAAAGTCATAGCTATCCTATCCTATCATAACGAAACGTAACGTAACCGAGCGTAACATAACTGAACGTAACGTGTCGAGACCACCATTGCATGCCTCCACAGGGTCGGGCTGAGTATAGTGGAGCTAGGTAAAGCGCAGAAATCCAACGAATAGCACTGCACAGCACAAAGAGAAGGGTACGCTATCCTATCCGGACCTAATCTCACTTATCCAACAGTAGCATAACTCAACATAACGTGCTGATATCACTGTTGCTATCGTCCCAAGAGACAAGCAGAACATATTAGAGCACAGTGGGATGTAGGAATCCACCGAATAACGGTATACAGCAAGAAGGTCAAGGCCATGCTAACCGAAATTTACGCAAAGCGACCTGTCCAAACGAAACCTGACTCAACCTAACGTGCCGAGACCGCTATTGCTGGAAATCCAAGGGAAAAGCAGAAAACATAAGAGCACAGCGGAGCGCAGAAGTCCGCCGGATAGCAGTGTACAGAACAAAAGCCTAAGGAATTCTCTCCAAGCCCCAACAAAATTAATATAACCAAGCGTAGCATAACTCACCCTAACATACCGATACCGCAATTTCTGGACTCCACAGTGCCAAACAGAACACATTAGAGCATAGCAGATTGCAGAAATCCACCGAATAGCAAGGTATAGCGCAAAAGTCAAGGCTATCGTATCCTAACCTGACCAAACGTAAAAAAGGGGAGAGTAACATAACCCATACTGTCGAGTCGAGGACACAATTGCTGGCCTGTCCAGAGCCAACCAGAATATAGTAGAACACTGTAGATCACAGGAATCCACCGGATAGCTGTGTGCAGCGCAAGCGTTAATGGAATCCTAACCAAGCCTTTCTAACTTAGCCTAACGAACCGAAACCTAACACAACCTAACGTGCCGAGACCACTATTGCTTGCCCCCCGGAGCGAAGCAGAATATAGCATAGCACAGTCGAGCGCAGATATCCACCGCACTGTTGTGTACAGCACAAATGTCAAACACATCTTGACCTAACATGTCCTAACCTAACCCATCCAAACGTAGTGTAACTCAACATAACCTCACGCGACCTATATTGCTGGCATCTCCAGAGACAAGCAGATCATATTAGAGCGCATTAGAGCTCAGAAATCCACTGAATAGCAGTGAAAGCACAAAGGTCAAAGCAGCCTACCCTAACCTAGCAAAACGTATCATAAACAAACGTAACATAACTAAACCCAGCTTGACGAGACCACTATTGCTGGTCCCCACAGTGGCGAGCAGAATCTACTAGAGCAAAGTGGAGGGCAGAAATCCACCGCAATGCAGTGAACAGCACAAGAGCCGTAGATGTCCAAATCTTACCCTCCCGAACGTAGAGTAGCCAAACAAAACGCGGCGAGACTAATTTGCTTGCATCCCCAGAGCCAGGCAGAGCATACTAGAGCACATTAGGGCGCAGAAATCCGCTGAATAGCAGTGAAAAGCTCAAAAGTTTAGGTAGCCTATCTTAACGTAGCCACACGTAACCATCCAAACGCAGCGTAACCCAACGCAACCAGACGAGACCACTATTGCTGGCATCAACAAAGCCAAGCAGAACATACTGGAGTTCAGTAGATCGCACAAAACCGCCTCATTGCCGTGCAAAGCACAAAAACGAAAGATACCGTATCCTAACCTGCCCAAACCTAACCCATCCAAACGAAGTATAACTCAACATAACGCGATGACACAAATATTGCTGGACACCCCAGAGCTAAGCAGAACATGTTAGAGCACAGTAGAAAACAGAGATCCACCGCATTGCAGTGTATAGCACAAACGTATATGCAGTCTATCCCAACCTAGCCAAACGTAACATATGCAAACGAAGCCAATCTTAACCTCACATGACGAGACCGCCATTGCCCGCCTCCACAGAGACAAGCAGAATCTAGTAGAGCACAGTTGTGCGCAGGGACTCACCCCATTGCAGTGTACCACAAATAAGTCAAAAATAGCCAAACCAAGCCTGACGTAACCTAACCTAACCAACAGCGGCCAACTCAGCATAACGTGCCGCGAACACTATTGCAGTCCTTCCCACAGCCAAGCAGAACATTCCAGAGCACACTGGAGCGCATAAATACGCCCAATAGCAGTGCATAGCGCAAAAGTCAATGCTATCCTCTCCTAATATATAAAATCTAACCATAACCAAAAGTAACGTAACTATGCGACAGCTAACTCGAACTTACGTGCCGAGATCACTATTGCTTGCCTCCCAGAACAAAGCAGAAGATATTAGAGCACAGTAGAGCGCAGATATCCACTGAATAACGGCGTATAGTACAAAAGTCAAAGTAGCCTATCCTAACCAGCCAAACGTAGCGTACCCAGACGTAGCATAACCATACCTAACATGACGAGACCACATTTGCTGTCCCCCACTGAGACAGGCAGTATATACCAGAACAGAGGAGAGCCCAGAAATCCAACTCATCGCAGTGCAATGCATAAAGTGAAAGGTAACAAGACCATACCAGACCCAACCCGACCTAGCCAATCGTTGCCCAACTCAATATAACGTGCCGAGACCACTATTCTAGGCCACCCCAGAGCCAAGCAGAATAGAGTAGAGCGCAGTAGACCACATATATCTACAGAATAGAAGTGCATAGCACGAAAGGCGAAGATAAGCTGACTGAGCTTAACCAATCCTTACCTAACCAAACGTAACATTCCACAACCTAACGTGCCGCGGCAGCTATTGCTGGCCCCCACCCCGGAGACATGCAGGAAATACTAGTACACAGGATAGTGCAGAAATCCGCTGACAGATGTGTATAGCACAAAAGCTTTAGCCATCCTAACCTAACATCTCCAGACGCAACGTAACTGAACGTAGCATAACCCAAACTATAGCGCCGAGACCGCCATTACTGGCCTCCTCAGGGCCATGCAGAATATACAACATCACGGCGGTAGGCAGAAGTCGACGGCATTGCAGTATGTAGCACTAAAGTCAAACGTACCCTGACCTATCATGACCAAGCCTATCCTACCCGAGCGAAGTGTAACTCAAAATAACGTGGCATGTCCAATGTTTCTGTCATCCCCAGAGCCAAGCAGAACATACTAGAGCACAGTAGAAAGCAGAAATCCACCGAATATCACTGAATAGCGCACAAGCCAACGATACCGTATTCTAACCAATCCATAGGTAACGTAAACGTATGTAACATATTTGAACCTAACGTGCCGAGACAACTATTGCTTGGCCTCCCCAGAGCCAAGCAGAGTATGCTAGTGCACAGTAGAAAGCAGAAATCAACCGAAAAGTAGTGTACAGCACAAAAGTCTGAGCAATCCTCTCCTCATGTGTCCAATCATAGCATAACCAAACATAACACAACACAACCTAACGCACGCGACCATTGTCTCTGAAGAGGCCAGCTATAGTGGCGTCGGCACGTTCAGACAGGATAGCATAGACATTTGTGCCATTCATTGCTATTCGGTGTAATTCTACGCCCTACTGTGCTGTAATATGCAATGCTTGGCTCCTGGGTTGCCAGTAATAGTCCTCTCTGCTCGTTAGGTTAAATTATGTTTTGCTTCGCTAGGGTAGATTAGGAAGGCTTGGATACTGTTTCTTTGACCTTTTGCTTTACACTGCTATTCGGCGGATTCCTGCGCTCTTCATTGCTCTACTATGCACTGCACGGCTCTCCAGGGGCGAGCAATAGTGTTCGGGGAACGTTATTTTGCGTATGGTTATGATCGGTCAGGCTTGGTTGTGATAAGTTTGGACAGTAGAGCTTTGACTATCGTGCTGTACACTGCTATTCGAAGGATTTCTGCACTCGACCCTACTCTACTATATTCTGCTTGGCCATGGGGAGGCCAGCAACAGCTGCGGCACTTTGTGTTGAGTAAGGCTACGTTTGAGTACTTTATGTTATGTTACCTTTGGCTAGGGTGGCTTCGACCTTCGTGCAATATACTAATATCCAGCGGGTTCTTGTGATATTCTGTGCTCTACTGATTTCTGCTTGGCACTGTGGAGAGCGGCAGCAGCGGTCGCGGCGCGCTCCGTTGAGTTACGCTACGTACGGTTAGGTTACGTTAGGTCGGGTTATGTCAGGATGGAGTTGTGCCCTGCGGTCGTTAGGATGGGGGCGAGGAGCACCGTGCCCGGACCGGACGGCATCCCAGGACGAGCCTTTGCACTGGCTCTGGAAGCGTGGGGTGACCGTGTGCGACGGCGGTTCGACAGCTGCCTCAGGACCGGTCGCTTCCCGGCATGTTGGAAGAGAGCGATGGTCGTGCTGATCCCGAAACTAGGGAAGCCGCCGAACTCTCCGAAGGCATACCGGCCGATATGCCTGCTCGACGAGGCGGGCAAACTCTTCGAGCGCGGTCTAGCTGCCCGCCTCCGATAGCATTTAACGGACGTGGGTCCCGACCTCTGCGTCAGACAGTTCGGATTCCGGCATGGTCAGTCGACGATCGACGCGATCAAGCGCGTTCGTACCCTGTCGGAGGCTGCTGTCGACCGTGGCGGAGCGGTGCTGGCGGTCGCTGTGGATATCGCCAACGCCTTTAACACCCTGCCCTGAGCCGCCATCCCGTGTGCCCTGTTGTACCACAGGCTTCCCCAATACATGATGGCGGTGATCGGCGGCTATTTGGCGGAGCGCACGATCGAGTATCCCGGACGATACCCGACCGTCGTGCGGGCGACGAACTGCGGGATTCCACAGGGATCGGTTCTCGGGTCGATCCTCTGGAACCTCGCGTACGACGCCGTGTTGTGCACTCCCATCCCCCGCGGCCTGAGCCTGACGTGGTACGCGGACGACATGCTGGTGATGGCCGCCGGGTCGAGATGGGAGGAGGCCACGCTGCGCGCGGAAAGCGGCGTGTCCCTCGTCGCGAATAGCATCCAGCGGCTAGGGCTGTGTAGCTCCCCCGAGAAGACCGAGGCAATGCGGTTTTGCCATCGGCACCAAGGGAAGCCGCCCAAGTCCCTGATGGGCGTGGGGAACGTCGTGGTCAAGGTACGGGACCGGATGAAATACCTCGGTCTCCTCCACGATAGCCACTGGAAATTCGACGAACATTTTCTCGCGCTGGAACCACGCCTGGAAGGTATGGCGGGGGCGCTGTGTCGCCTACTGCCCAACCTGGGAGGGCCAGACGGGAGGGTGCGCCGCCTCTACACAGGAGTCGTTGGCTCGGTGGCACTTTACAGGGCTCCGATCTGGGCAAACGACCTGGTCGCCAGTCCGCGCAGTCTGGCGATTCTCTGGCGAGTCGCTCGCAGGATGGCGATCAGGGTCGTGCGCGGTTACCGCACGATATCCCACGAGGCGGCGATGGTCCTGGCGGGTGTCCCGCCATTCCAACTGCTAGCGGTGGAGGAGGCCCGTATCTACGGTCCCCTACACTGGCGGCGGCGGTGCCCCTGAAGAAGGGTCCGTTTCGTTGAGACGAAAGGTTCGAGAATACTTGATGACCGCCTGGCGAGCTCGGCTGAGGAAGCTGAGTAGCCGGCGGCACCGGGCGATCGAGGCTGTTCTCCCCGTGTTGGACGCATGGGGGCGCAGCGGCAGCCGGCACACATTCCGCCTGATACAGGTGCTAACGGGCACGGGTGCTTCGGGGAGTACCTGTGTCGTATCGGGCGGGAACGTGACACGCGGTGTCATCACTGCGGGAAAGGGCGGGACACGGCGCAGCACACGCAGGAGGAATGTCCGGCGTGGGCTCGCGAGCGCCGGGTACTGTGGCGCGTGGTGGGTAGGGACCTTTCGCCCTCAGTCGTCGTGGCGCGGATGACAGAGGGCTTAGGTGCGTGGCGTGCGGTAGCCTCCTTCTGCGAGGCGGTTATGCTACAGAAGGAGGCCGCGGCGAGAGCCCGCGAGCGTAGCGCGTGCTCCTCGCGCGTAGGGCGGCGAAGGCAGCAAGCGCGGTGCCGGAGGGCGGCGCGCGCACTGCCGGATGTGTTAACGCGTTAAACCTCCGCCTTCGCGGGCGACCATGTACCTACGGCCGGGGACACCGTCTCTCTCTCCCGTTGTTACCTAGGTCATGGTGACCACGAGCTGACTTGTGGGGCCCGACAGTTCGAGAGACCGTGGTCTGGGCGCGCGGCGTCGCGTGATGGTCGCGCGGCGTCCGCAGGGTATGCGTGCATTGCGGTGCGGTGGTATGCGTGTTGTGTGCGTGAGAGTGTGTGTGTGTGCTGTAAACGACCCGTCTCGCGCGCATGGACATGATCGTTTCGGGTGCGATTACCCGTCGCGCCGGGAGGGAACTGCGGTTGCGTCGCGGGGGCGTCCTGGCAATTGCGTCGCCGCGAAGTCCAGGGCGCACCGCAATGCGAAGGGCTGGCCATCGTCGGGATTTTAGTGGGTAAAAATCCCACATAACCCCGCCTCCTCCCCTAAGGGGGCCGGGTACCTTTTGAGGATTTCCCCCACGTGAAAAAAAAATAAAAGTTTATGTCAGGGTATCCTGCACTACTGTGCTATTTGCTGCAATGCGGATAATTTCTGCGAACTGTTGTACTCTAGGGCACTCTACTTGTCTCTGCAGAGGTCAGCAACAGCTGTCTCGTCATGCATGTTTCAGCTATGTTACGTTTGGATTTGCTACGTTTGGCTAGGTTAGGGTAGGCTTCTTCAACTTTTGTGCTTCACACAGATCTTCCTTGGGTTTGTGTGATATTCTGTGCTCTACTTCACTCTGCTTGGCTCTAGGGAGGCGAGGAGCAGTGGCCGCTTGACGTTGCTTTGAGCTATGCTACGCTTGGTTATGTTAGGTTATGTCTGGTTTGTTTGAGATATCTTCGACTTTCGTGCTATTCACTGGCATGCGGGGGAATTCTGCGAACTAGTGTGCTCTGGAACACTCTACTTGTATCTGTGGAGGCGAGCAGTAGTGGTCTCGTCTCGCTGGTTTGAGTTTAGCTACATTTGCTTATGTTTCGTTTGGTTTGGTTAGGACACGCTACTTTGTCTTTTGTGACGTACACCGCTAATCGGTGCATTTCTGCGCTTTAACGTGCTCTAATGTGTTCTGCTTGGCGCTGGATAGGCCAGCAATGTCTGTCCCGTCACGCTACGTTTGATTGCATTACGTTTGTATGGGTTAGGTTAGGACGTGTTACGTCAGGGTATGTTTCACTTTTATGCTATACACTGCATTGCAGTGGATTTCTGCTCTCTGGCGTGGACTAGTACTTCCTGCTTGGCTCTCTGGGGGCCAGCAATAGTGGTCCCAGCACGTTAGGATGAGCCATGCTACTTTCGGTTGTGTTCCGTTTGGGAGATTAGGATCGGATGGTTTAGAATTTTGTGCTATACACACTAACCCCCGGATTTCTGCGCGCTACTATGCTCTAGTATATTCCGCTTGGCTCTGGGGATGCCAGCAGTATTCGTCTCGGCACGTTAGGTTGATCTTAGCTACGTTTGCTTAAGTTACGTTTGGCTAGGTTAGGACAGAATACCTTAGACTTCCGTGCCGTACGCTGCTTTTCGGTGGACTTTTGCGCCCTACTGTCTTCTAGTAAGTTCTGCTCGTCTCTGTGGAGGCTAGTAATAGTGGTCGGGGCACGCTAGGTTCTGTTATGTTACGCTCGGCTTTGTTAAGACTGGGTGTACTAGGAAAGGGTAGCATTGACTTTTGTGCTACAAACTGCTCTTCGGTGGACTTCTGCGCTCCAGTGTGCTCTTGTATTCACTGTTTCGGTCTGGGGAGGCCAGGAGCTGTGGTCTCGTCATGTTGGGTTGAGTTGTGCTACGTTTGGATTTTTTACGTTTTGTGAGGTTAGGATAGGGTAGTTTAGATTTTGTACTTTACACAGCTATCCGCGGATTTCTGCGTTCAACTGTGCTCTACCATATTCTGCTTGGCTACCGGGAGGCCAGGAGGAGTGATCGCGGCACGATATTTTGAGCTGTGCTACGTTCTGTTAGGTTAGTTTGGGGCAGGCTATGCTACGATATCTGCGACTTTTGTGCTATTCCCTGCAATGCGGTTGATTTTTGCGTACTACTTTTCTCTAGCGCAATCTGCTGGTCTCTGTGGAGGCCAGTAAAGGTGGTCTCGTCGTGTTAGGTTGAGATAGGATGTACTTGCGTATGTCACGGTTGGCTGTGTTAGAATATGCTACCTAGTCTTTCGTGCTTTACACTGCCCTTCAGCCGATCTTGTGATCTAGAGTGCTCTACTATAATCTGCTTTGCTCTGGGGATGCCAGGAGCAATGGTAGCAGCACATGATGTTGTGTTATGTTGCGTTCGGTTAGGTTAGGTTACGTCAGGTTAGGTTAGGATATCTACGGCTTTTGTGCAATTTATTGCAATGCGGTGGATTTCTACGCTCCGGTGTGCTGTAGCATTTTCAGCTTGGCTCTGTGGAGGCCAGCAGTAGTGGACCAGGCACGTAAGTTTGATCTATAGTACGTTTGGGTGTGTTGCGTTTGGTGATGTTGAGATATGATAGCTCAGACATTTGTGCTATACACTGCTATCCGCCGATATCTGCGCTCTACTGTCTTCTAATATTTCCTGCTTGTGTCCGTGGAGGCCAGCCATAGTAGTCTCGTCATACTATGCTCAGTTTGGCTACGTTTGTATGTGTTACATTTGGCTAGTTTATGATTGGGTACTTTGACCTTTGTGCTGTACACAGATGTTCGGCCGACATCTGCGATCTTGTGTGCTCTAGTATCTTCTGCTTGGCGCTAGAGTGGCCAGCAATAGTGGTGTCGGCACGTTAGGTTGAGTAAGGTTACCCTTCGTTAGGATGAGTTGGTTAGGTTAGGTTAGAGTTTCTTTGACGCTTGTGCTATAAACTGCTATTCGGCGGATATCTGTGCTCTACATTGCTCTACCATACTCTGCTCGCCTCTGGGGACTCGAGCAATAGTGGTCGTGGCTTGTCAGGTTTGAGTTAGGAGCGTTTGGTTAGGTTAGGTTAGGCTATGCTTGGTTAGTGTATCTTTGTCTTTCGTACTATGCACAGATATTCGGTGGACTTCCGCGATTTACTGTGCTCTACCACATTCTGCTGTGCTGTGCGGAGGCCAGGAGCGGTGGTCGTGGCGCGTTACATTGAGGTACTCTACGTTCTGTTAGATTAGGTTAGGTCAGGCTGGGTTATGATACCTGCGGCCATTGTGCAATTCACTGCAATGCGGTTGATTCTCGCGCACCACGTTTCTCTAGTGCATTCTGCTCGTCTCTGTGGAGGCCAGTAATGGTGGTCTCGTTATGTTAGGTTGAGCTAGGATGTGCTTGCGTAAGTTACGTTTAGCTGTGTTAGAATATGCTACCTTGTCCGTCGTGCTTTACACTGCCTTCCGGCCGATCTTGTGAGCTACAGTGCACTACCACAATCTGCTTTGTTCTGTGGAGGCTAGGAGCAATGTTCGCGGCACGCCATGTTGGGTTGTGCTGCGTTTGGTTAGGTTAGCTTATCTGCGGCTTATGTGCTATTCACTGCAGTGAGGTGTATTTCTGCGCTCTACTGTGCTCTAGTACATTCTGCTGGTCTCTGTGGATGGCTGCAATTGTGGTCATGCCGTGTTAGGTTGTGTTAGGCTACGTCTGCATATGTTACGTTTGGTAGGTTAGGATAGGATGCCTTAGACTTTTGAGCTATGCACTCCTACCCGCGGATTTCTGCGCTCAACTGTGTTTTAATATTTTCTGCTTGGGTATGTGGAGGCCAGCAATAGAAGTCTCGGCACGTTATGTTCTGTTACGTTACGTTACGTCAGGTTAGGTTAGGATAATTTCGGCCAGGATTAACCTAATCCTTCGTGCTATTCGCAGCTGCTCGGTGTATTATTGCTCCGTACTGTGCTTTACTATATTTTGCTTAGCCCTGGGATTGCCACAATATTTGTCTCGGCACGTTGGGTTTCGTTAGGTTACGTTTGGTTAGCTTTGTTTTGGTTGAGTTCGGTAAGGGTAGCTTCGACTTTCGTGTTATACACTGCAGTTCGGTGGATTTCGGCGCTCGGCTGGGCTCTACTACATTCTGCTAGGCTATGTGGAGGCCGAGAGCAGTTGTCTCGTCGTGTTAGGTTCAGTTATGCTGCGTTTGGTTAGGTTAGGTTTGGCCAGGTTAGGTCTGGTTATCCTCGACTTTTGGTGCATACACTGCTATTCGGTGGGTTTCTGCGCTCTAATGTGCTCTGGTATGATCTTCTTGGCTCTGCGAAGGCCACCAATGGCGTTCGCGGCACTTTACAAGGAGTTATGCTATGTTCGGTTAGACTTCGCTATGCCAGGTTTGGTTAGGGTACCTACGGCCTTTGGGCACTTCACTGCATTGCGGAGGATATCTGCGTCCTACTGTGCCCCAGTACATTCTGCTTGTCCCTGTCGATGTCAGCAATGGTGGCCTGGTCATGTTAGGTTGAGTTATGCTTCGTTTTGATGTGCTACGTATGGCTAGGTTAGAATAGACCACCATGACTTCTTTGCTATCCACTGCTATTCCGTGGTTTTCTGCGCTCTAATGTGATCTAGTATATTCTGCTTGGCTCTGGGAGGCCAGCAATAGTGATCTCGGTACGTTAGATTCTCCAGGAGGAGTGATCGCGGCACGATATTTTGAGCTGTGCTACGTTCTGTTAGGTTAGTTTGGGGCAGGCTATGCTACGATATCTGCGACTTTTGTGCTATTCCCTGCAATGCGGTTGATTTTTGCGTACTACTTTTCTCTAGCGCAATCTGCTGGTCTCTGTGGAGGCCAGTAAAGGTGGTCTCGTCGTGTTAGGTTGAGATAGGATGTACTTGCGTATGTCACGGTTGGCTGTGTTAGAATATGCTACCTAGTCTTTCGTGCTTTACACTGCCCTTCAGCCGATCTTGTGATCTAGAGTGCTCTACTATAATCTGCTTTGCTCTGGGGATGCCAGGAGCAATGGTAGCAGCACATGATGTTGTGTTATGTTGCGTTCGGTTAGGTTAGGTTACGTCAGGTTAGGTTAGGATATCTACGGCTTTTGTGCAATTTATTGCAATGCGGTGGATTTCTACGCTCCGGTGTGCTGTAGCATTTTCAGCTTGGCTCTGTGGAGGCCAGCAGTAGTGGACCAGGCACGTAAGTTTGATCTATAGTACGTTTGGGTGTGTTGCGTTTGGTGATGTTGAGATATGATAGCTCAGACATTTGTGCTATACACTGCTATCCGCCGATATCTGCGCTCTACTGTCTTCTAATATTTCCTGCTTGTGTCCGTGGAGGCCAGCCATAGTAGTCTCGTCATACTATGCTCAGTTTGGCTACGTTTGTATGTGTTACATTTGGCTAGTTTATGATTGGGTACTTTGACCTTTGTGCTGTACACAGATGTTCGGCCGACATCTGCGATCTTGTGTGCTCTAGTATCTTCTGCTTGGCGCTAGAGTGGCCAGCAATAGTGGTGTCGGCACGTTAGGTTGAGTAAGGTTACCCTTCGTTAGGATGAGTTGGTTAGGTTAGGTTAGAGTTTCTTTGACGCTTGTGCTATAAACTGCTATTCGGCGGATATCTGTGCTCTACATTGCTCTACCATACTCTGCTCGCCTCTGGGGACTCGAGCAATAGTGGTCGTGGCTTGTCAGGTTTGAGTTAGGAGCGTTTGGTTAGGTTAGGTTAGGCTATGCTTGGTTAGTGTATCTTTGTCTTTCGTACTATGCACAGATATTCGGTGGACTTCCGCGATTTACTGTGCTCTACCACATTCTGCTGTGCTGTGCGGAGGCCAGGAGCGGTGGTCGTGGCGCGTTACATTGAGGTACTCTACGTTCTGTTAGATTAGGTTAGGTCAGGCTGGGTTATGATACCTGCGGCCATTGTGCAATTCACTGCAATGCGGTTGATTCTCGCGCACCACGTTTCTCTAGTGCATTCTGCTCGTCTCTGTGGAGGCCAGTAATGGTGGCCTCGTTATGTTAGGTTGAGCTAGGATGTGCTTGCGTAAGTTACGTTTAGCTGTGTTAGAATATGCTACCTTGTCCGTCGTGCTTTACACTGCCTTCCGGCCGATCTTGTGAGCTACAGTGCACTACCACAATCTGCTTTGTTCTGTGGAGGCTAGGAGCAATGTTCGCGGCACGCCATGTTGGGTTGTGCTGCGTTTGGTTAGGTTAGCTTATCTGCGGCTTATGTGCTATTCACTGCAGTGAGGTGTATTTCTGCGCTCTACTGTGCTCTAGTACATTCTGCTGGTCTCTGTGGATGGCTGCAATTGTGGTCATGCCGTGTTAGGTTGTGTTAGGCTACGTCTGCATATGTTACGTTTGGTAGGTTAGGATAGGATGCCTTAGACTTTTGAGCTATGCACTCCTACCCGCGGATTTCTGCGCTCAACTGTGTTTTAATATTTTCTGCTTGGGTATGTGGAGGCCAGCAATAGAAGTCTCGGCACGTTATGTTCTGTTACGTTACGTTACGTCAGGTTAGGTTAGGATAATTTCGGCCAGGATTAACCTAATCCTTCGTGCTATTCGCAGCTGCTCGGTGTATTATTGCTCCGTACTGTGCTTTACTATATTTTGCTTAGCCCTGGGATTGCCACAATATTTGTCTCGGCACGTTGGGTTTCGTTAGGTTACGTTTGGTTAGCTTTGTTTTGGTTGAGTTCGGTAAGGGTAGCTTCGACTTTCGTGTTATACACTGCAGTTCGGTGGATTTCGGCGCTCGGCTGGGCTCTACTACATTCTGCTAGGCTATGTGGAGGCCGAGAGCAGTTGTCTCGTCGTGTTAGGTTCAGTTATGCTGCGTTTGGTTAGGTTAGGTTTGGCCAGGTTAGGTCTGGTTATCCTCGACTTTTGGTGCATACACTGCTATTCGGTGGGTTTCTGCGCTCTAATGTGCTCTGGTATGATCTTCTTGGCTCTGCGAAGGCCACCAATGGCGTTCGCGGCACTTTACAAGGAGTTATGCTATGTTCGGTTAGACTTCGCTATGCCAGGTTTGGTTAGGGTACCTACGGCCTTTGGGCACTTCACTGCATTGCGGAGGATATCTGCGTCCTACTGTGCCCCAGTACATTCTGCTTGTCCCTGTCGATGTCAGCAATGGTGGCCTGGTCATGTTAGGTTGAGTTATGCTTCGTTTTGATGTGCTACGTATGGCTAGGTTAGAATAGACCACCATGACTTCTTTGCTATCCACTGCTATTCCGTGGTTTTCTGCGCTCTAATGTGATCTAGTATATTCTGCTTGGCTCTGGGAGGCCAGCAACAGTGATCTCGGTACGTTAGATTCAGCTGTGCCAAGCTGGTTGTGCTAAGTTAGGTGAGGTTAGGACGGGATATTTAGACATCGGTGCTATACACTGCTACCCTCCGACTATTGCGCTCCACTGGTTTCTAATTTCCTCCTATGGCAATGGGCAGGCCGGCGATAGTGGTCTTGGCTCGTTAGGTTTAGTTAGGCTGCGTTTGCATATGACATGTTTGGTTATGTTAGTACGGTATGTCTTAGAATTTCGTACCATTCGCAGCAATTAGGTGGGTCTCTGCGCCCTACTGCGCCCCAATATTTTCTGCTTGGCTCTGGGGTGGCCAGTAATGGTGGAATCGGCGAGTTAGTTTGGGTCATGTTACGTTTCGTTAGGTTTCGGTGGAATTCATGGTTAGGGTTTCTTTGACTTTTGTGCCATACACTTCTATTCGGTGGATTTCAGCGCTCTAGTGTGCTCTAATGTGCTCTGCCTGGCTCCGTAGATGCCTGCAATATTGGTCCCGTCACGCTATGATTATATACACTACGTTTGCATAGGCAGGGTATGGTACGGTTATGTCAGCATATATTTGGCTTTTGCGCTATACGCTGCAATGTGGCGGATTTCTGCCCTCTGCTGTGCTCTAGTATATTCTGTTTGTCTGTGGTGCGGCCAGCAGTAGTGGTCGGAGCCTTACGTTCTCCTATGCAACGTTTGGTTAGGCTAGGTTATGCCAGGTTTGTTTGGGGTATCCATGACTTTTGTAACGTATACTGCTATTCGGTGCATTTTTGCGCTCGATATTGCTCTACTTTTCCCTGTTCGACTCTAGGAGGCGATCAATAGCGGTCGCGGCACGTTAGGTTGAGTTGGGGTATGTTTGGCTAGGTTATGATAGGATAATCGATGTTAGGATAGCTTAGACTTTCGTGCTATACACTGTTTTTCGGTGGATTCTGGTGATATACTGTGCTCTACCACATTCTGTTTGGATATGGGGACGTGAGGGGCAGTGGTCTCTGCACTTTACGTTGAGATGTGCTCCGTTTTGGTAGGTTTAGCTAGGTCAGGTTGGGTTAGTATATCTGCGGTTTTTGTGCAATTCTCCGCAATGCGGGGGATTTCTGCGCACTACTGAGCTCTAGAGTACCCTGCTTGTCTCTGTGGACATCAGCAATAAAGGTCTCGTCATGTTAGGTTGTGTTATGGTACGTTTTTGTATTCACATTTTTGTATTCACATAGGTTAGGAGAAGGTACCTCCGACTTCTGCGCAATTCACTGCTATTCGGAGGATTTCGGTGCTCTAATTTGCTCCAATGTGCTCTGCCTGGCTCTGGGGAGGTCACCAATATTGGCATCTTCGCGTTGTTTCGGATTGCACTACGTTTGGGGAGTTTAGGAAATGTCAGGTTATGCAAGGATATGTTTGACTTTTGTCCCATACGTTGCTGTGAGGTGGTTCTCTGCTCTCCATTGTCCTCTAGTATATTCTGCTTGGCTCCGCGGCGGAATGCTACAGTGGTCCAGGAACGTTAAGTTGAGCTATGCCACGTTTGGCTATGTTAAGTTTGTTGAGGTTAGGATAAGTTTGTTTATTCATCTGTGCTATAAGCTTCTATCCTCTGACTTCTGGGCACCACTGCGTTCCATTATATCTGCTTGGCTCTGGTGAGGCCAGCAATAGGGGTCTGGTCGCACTAGGCTTATTTATGCTACGTTTGCGTATGGCTATTTTGAATATGTTAGGACAGAATAGCTCACACTTTTGTGCCATTCAATGCTTTTCGATGGAATTCTGCGCACTACTGGGCTCTACTATGTTCTGCTTGGCTCTGGGGTTGCCAATAATAGTGTTCTTGGCACGTAAGGCTGAGTAATGTTACGTTTCATTAGGTTAGGTAAGGAGGGCACGGATAGGATTCCTCTGACCTTTGAGCTATAAGCTGCCCTTCGGTGGATTTCTTCGCTCTATATGGCTCTACTATTTTCTGCAGGACTCTGGGGTGGCGAGCAATATTTAGCCCGTCACGATATGTTGAGTTACACTACGTTCGGATAGGTTAGGTTGGGTGAAGCTTGGTTAGGATAGTTTTGGCTTTCGTGCTGTTCACACCTATTAGGTGGATTTCTGTGATCTACTGTGCTCTACTATATTATGCTTAGCTCTGGGTATGCCAGCAGCAGTGGTGGCTGCACGTTACGTACAGTTATGCTATGTTCTGTTAGGTTAGGTGTGGCCATGTTTGGTTAGGATACACCCTCTTTCGTAACATACACTGCTATTCGGCTTGCTGCGGCGCTCTGCATTGCTCTACTATACTCCGCCCGAACATGAATTTGAGAGCAATAGCGGTCGCTGCGCGCTAGGTTGAGTTAGGTTGCGTTTGGTTACGATAGGTTAGGCTAAGTTTGGTAAGGACAGCCCTGACTTTCGTGCTCTACACTGTTATTCGGTGCATTTCTGCGCTCCAATGTGCTCTAATATGCCCTGATTTGCTCTGGGGAAGACAGAAGCAGTGGTCGCTGCGCATTACATTGTGATATGCTGCGTTCGGTAAGGTTAGGCTAGGACAATTTATGCTAGGGCATCTACGGCTTTTGTGCCATTCACTGCAGTGCGGTGGATTGCTGCACACTGCTTTCCTTCAGTATATTCTGCTTGGCTCTGGGGTGGCCGGCAATCGTGGTCTCGGTACGTTAGTTTGTGCTATGCCACGTTCGGTTATGTTACGTTTGGTGATGTTAGGATATGATAGTCCAGGAACCTGCGCTATACACTGCTATCGTCCGGTTTCTGCGCTGTGCTATGCTCTAGTATATTCTGCTTGGCTCTGGGAGGCCAGTAGACGTCTCGGCGCGTTAGTTTGTGCTTAGCGACGTTTGCTTATGTTACGTAAGGTTAGGGTAGGAAGGCTCGGTTAAGTCTTCTTTGACATTCGCACTATACACGTCTACTTGGTGGATTTCTACGCTCCACATTGCTGATACATACTCTGCTCGACTCAGGGGATGCCAGCAGTAGCGTTCGTGGAACGTTACGTTAAGTTATATTACGATTGGTTAGGTTAGGTTTGGATATGTTTGGCAGGGATAGCATCGGTTTTCTTGCCACACTCTGTAATTTGGTGGATTTCTGTGCTCTACCGTGCTCTGCTATATTCTGCTTGGCTCTATGGACGGCAGCAACAGCGTTCGCAGGGCGTTACATTGAGCTATGCTGCGTTTGGCTTGGTTATGTTAGCTTAGGCCAAATTTGTTAAGGATAGCAGTGACTTTCGTGATATTCTCTGTTATTTGGTGGATTCCTGTGATCTTCTGTGCTCAATTACAATCTCCTTGGCTATGGCGAGTCCAGGAACAGCGGTCGCGGCACGATATGTTGGGCCACCCTACGTTCATTTCGGTTAGGTTAGGGCATGTTAGGTTCGCAAATCAGAGACTTGTGTGCTATACACTGCCATTCAGTTGATTTCAGTGCTCCTATCTGATCTACTATTCTCTCCTCGACTCTGTGGGGCGAGCAATGGTGGCAGTGGAACGTTAGGTTGTGTTATGCTACGGTTGCTTATGTTAGGTTAGGATATGTTTGATTAGGATAATTTCGACTTCCGTGCTATAATCTGTTTTTCGATGAATTGCTGGGATCTGCTGTGCTCTACCACATTCTGCTTGGCTCCGGGGTGGCCAGGAGAAGTGGACGGTGTACGTTGAGCTGAGCTATGTTACGCTTGCTTAGGTTAGGTTAGGTCAGGTCAGGTTAGGTTGTCACCGACATATGTGCTATTCACTTCGATGCGGTGGATTTCTGGGCATTACTGTGCTCTAGTACATTCTGCTTGTCTTTGTGTCGGACAGCAATAGTGGTCCCGTCACGTTACATTTATCTGTAGTACGTTCGGATATGTTAGGTTAGCACAAGTAATGTCAGGATACGTTTGTGTTTTGTGCTATACACTGCAATGCGGTGGATTTCTTTCTTCCGCTGCGCTCTAATATTTCTGCTTGGTCTGTGGTGGACAGCAATACAAGCCTCGTCATGCCAGGTTGAGATAGGCTACGGGGGTATGTTAATTTTTACTAGGTTAGGATACGCAACTCTGCCTTTTGTGCCATTCACTGCAATTGGGAGGATTTCTGAGTTCTAATGCACTGTAATATGCTCCGCTTGGCGCTGTGGAGGCCAGCAATATTGGTCTCAGCACGCTGTGTTGAGCTATGCTGCGTTCGGGTATGTTACGTATGGCAGGTTAGGAGAGGATTGCCTTTTCTTTCGCGCTATACACTCCTTTCCGCGGAGTTCTGCGCTCTACTGCGTTCTAATATTTCCACTTGTGTCTCTGGAGCACATCAAAACGAGTCTCGGCACGTTAGGTTGTGTTAGTTTACGTTTGGTTAGGTTAGGTTACGTTGCGCTCGGCCAGGTTAGCATAGACTTACGTGCTATACACTGCTATTCGCGGGATTGCTCCCCTCGGCTGTGCTCTACTATATTCTGCGTCGCCTTGGGGTGGCCAGCAATAGTGGTTGCGGCACTTTATGTTGTGTTAGGCTACGCTCGATTAGGTTATTTGGATATCTGCACTCTACGTTAGTGTTAGAGTTAGGTTACGTTTCGGTATGTTACGTTTGGCTAGGTTAGGATAGGCTACTTTGTGTCCTGTGCTATGCACTGCCATTCCGTGGTTTCTGCGCACTTGTGTGCTCTAGTATTCTGTCTTTGGCACTGGGGTGGCCAGCAATAGTGATCTCGGCGCGCTAGGTTGTGTTAGGTTATGTTTCGTTTGGTCAGATTAGGATGGTTAGGTCAGGGAATCTATGGTTTTTGTGGTGTACATTGCAATGCGGTGGCATCCTGCGCTCTGCTGTGCTTCAGTATTTTCTGCATGTGCCTGTGGAGACCAGCAGTAGTAGCCTCTGCGCGATAGGTTGAGTTAGTTTACATTTGGTTAGCTTAGGTTAGGCTATTCTCGGTAAGGGTAGCTTTGACTTTCGTGTTATACACTGATATACGGTGGATTTCTGCGCCCGACTGCGCTCTATCACATTTTTCTTGGCCCTGGAGAGGCTAGCAATTGTTGCCGCGTCACGTTGTGTTGGGGAAGGCTATGTTTGGTTAGGTTACGTTAGCGTGGCTTAGGTATGGATAGATATGACTTTTGTGCTGTGCACTGCGATTCCATCGACTTCTGCGCCCTACTTCCCTCCTGTAAGTTCTGCTTAGCCCTGGGGAGGCTAAAAATAGTGGTTGAGGTACGTGAAGTTCAGTTATGTTTCGTTTGGCGAAGTAAAGTTTGGATATGTTTGGATGGAATTGCTTTGACTTTTGTGCTATGCACTGTTATCCGGTGGACTTCCGCGCTCCAATGTGCTTTAGTAAGTGCTGCTTGCCTCTGTGGAGTTCAGCAATAGTTGTCGCGTCCTGTTCGTTTGAGTTAGGTTACGTTTCATTGTGTTGCGTTTGGCTGGGTTAGGAGAGGCAACTTTTGCTTTTGTGCTATTCAGTGCTATTCGTTGGGTTTCTGCGCTCTAATGTGCTCTTGTGTGCTCCGCCTGGCCCTGGGGACGATAGCATATTGGTCTCGTCACGTTATGTTTAGTTAAGCTACGTTCAGTTAGGTTATGTTAGTTTGTGCTAGGTTTGCATAGCTTCGACTTTTTTGGCATAGGCTGTTATTCGGTGAATTTCTGCGCCCCTGTGTGCTCTACTATACTCTCCCCGACTCTAGGGAGGACAGTAATAGTGGTCACTGCACGTTAGCTTGACTTAGGCTACGTATGGTCATGTTATGTTTTGTCAGGGTAGCAGAGGATAGTATTGACTTTTGTGCAATATACAGCTATTCGGTGAACTTCGGCGCTATACTGCGCTGTAATACGCTCTGCTTGGCTCTGGGGATGCCAGCAATGGTGGTCTGGTCTCAGGACGTTTGGTCGAGTTAGCAAACGTTTGGATATGTTACGTTTGTCTAGGTTAGTCATTTGTAGCTCTGACTTTCGTGGTATACACCGCTTCTCGTTGGATTTCTGCGCTATAATATCTTCTGCTCGACAATGGGAATACCAGCATTATAAGTCGCGGCTCCTTAGGTTGTGTTAGGTCACATTTGGGTGTATTATGGTTGGTTAGGTTTGTAGAGGATAGCTTCGAATTTTCCGCATTACACTGAGATTCTATGGATTTCTACGCTCTACTCTCCTCTAGTATGGTACGCTTGACTTTGTGGAGGTCAGCAATACTGGTCGCGGCTCGTTAGGCTTAGAGAGATTACGTTCGGTTAGGTTGGGTTCGGTTGGGTTAGGTATGGATAGCTCTCACGTTCGCTCCATGCACTGCTATTCGGTAGATTCCTGCGCTCTAGACAGCTCCAATTTGCTCTGCGTGGCCCTGAGGAGGCCAGCAATAGAGGTCCCGGCTCGCAAAGTTTAGTTAGTCTACGTTTGGTAAGGTTAGGTTTGGTCACGCTAGGTTGGGATAAATTTGACTTTTGTGCTATACGCTGCTGTCAGGTGGCCCTATGCGCTCTGATGTGCCATAGTGTATTCTGCTTGGCTATGGAAATTCCGGCAATAGTGGTCTCGGCGCCTTAGATTAAGGTATGAGACGTTTGATTGTATTACCCTTCAATAGGTTCGTTTAGGGTAGCTTTGACTTTTGTGATATACACTGCTATTCGGTGGATATATGCGCACAACCGTTATTTGATGTGTTCAGCATGGCTCTGGGAAAGACAGTAATAGTGGTCTCGGCACGTTAAGCTGAGTTATGCTACATTCGGTTTGGTGAGGTATGGTCCTGTTATGTAAGGGTATCTTCTACTTTTCTGCTGTGCACTGCAACGCAGCAGATTTCTGTTATTCACTAAGGTGTTGCATACTCTTCTTGGCTGTGGGGAAGCCAAAAACGGTTGCCGCGGCGTGATAGGTGAAGTTAGGTTACGTTCAGTTTGGTTAAGTTTCTTTGAGTTAGGATAGTGTGTCTTTGACTCTTGTGATGTACACTGAAATGCGGTGTATTTCTGCACTCTACATTGCGAAACCATACACTGCACGACACGGTGGTGGCCAGTAATAGTGGTCTCGCAACGTTAGGTTGAGATACGCTACGTATGCTTAGGTTATGTTAGCTATGGATAGGTTTGAATTGCTTCGACTTTTCTGCTATACACTGCGATTCCATGGATATCTGCGCACTACTCTTTCGTAATGTGTTCCGCTTGGCCCTGCGGAGGCTAGCAATAGTGGTCGCGTCACGTTAAGTCGAACTATAATACGTTCGGTTACCTTCGATTGTTTAGGGTAGAGGGGGGCAGGCTAGATTCATTTTTTGCGCTATACACTGCTATTCGGCGTATTTCTGCACTCCAATGTGCCCTAATATGTCCTGCCTGGCACTGGGGTGACCAAAAATAGTAGTCTCGTCTTGTTAAGTTTTGTTGGTCTGCGTTGGGTTAGGTTACGTTAGGTCGCGTTACATTGCGATATATATGATTTTTGTGTTATACGCCGCTATTTGGTGGTGCTCTGCACTCTACTGTGCCCTAGTATATTTCTGCTTGGCTCAGGGGATTCCAGCAATAGTGGTCTCGGCGCGTTAGGTTAAGATATGGTACATCTGTACATATTACGCTTGGATATGTTAGGACAGCATACCTCTGACTTTTGCGCTATACTCTGCAGTTCGGTTGAAGTCTGCGTTCCACATTGCTCTACTTGCAGCAATAGTGATCACTGCACGAAAGTATGAGTTCCGTCACGTTTGGTCAGGATAGGCTAGTTTAGGTTAGGGGATGATTGGTTCGACTTTTGCGCTACGCGCTGCTATTCGGCGGATTTCTGCGCCGTACTCTGATCCTGCATGCTCTGCTGTGCTTTTGCGGGCCTTAAATACTGGCCGCGGCGTGAAAGGTTACGTTACTTTTCGTTTCGATAGGTTAGGTTGTGTTAGGTTTGGTCAGGATATCTTTGCCCTTTGTGCTACTCACAGCAATGTGGTCGGTATCAACGCCCTGCTGTTCTCTAGCATATTCTGCTTTCCTCTGCGGAGGCCAGAAATTGTGGTCTCGGCCAGTCAGCATGGGTATAGTTACGTTTGGTTATGGTACGCTTGGCTAGGCTAGGACAGGATAGATCTAACTTTTCCGATATGCACTACCATTAGGCGGATTTCTGCGCTATGCTGTGCTCTGGCATGCTCTGTTTGGCCCTGGGGACTCCAGCAATAGTGGTCTCGTCTGGTGAGGTTCAGCTAAATTACGTTTGTTTAGGTTAGGTTACGTCAGGTAAGGTTAGGACACCCCTGACGTTTGTGCAATTCGCTGCCCTTCGGAGGCTTTCTGCGCTCTGTTGTGTCCTACCACATTCTACTCTGCTCTGGGGAATCCAGCAGTAGTGGTCTCCGCAAGTTAAGTTAAGTTATGCTGCGTTTGGTTATATGAAGCTTGGACTGGTTAGAACGGTATAGCAGTGAGTTTTTATCTGTACACAGCAACACGACGCATCCCTACGCTCTACGTTACTCTACTATACTCTGCTCGACTCTGGCGGGGCCAGTAATAGTGATCCAGGCACGTTAGTTTGATTTAGGCTAAGCTATGTTGTGTTACGTTTGGTTATGGTAGGAGCGGATACCATCGTCTTTTGTGACATACACTGCTATTCGGTGAGCTCCTGCTTTCTATCCTGTACTAGTATGCTCTGCTTGCCTCTGAGGAGGCCAGCAATTGTGGTATCGGTACTTTATGTTTAGTTAGGCTACGTTTTCTTTGCCTATGCTATTGTTGTATAGGTTCGCATAGCTATGACTTTTGTGGTGTACACTGCTTTTCGGTGTATTTCTGCGCTCCACTGTGCTATTATGTGCTCCTCTTTGCTCTGGGATGCCAGAAATAGTGGTCTCTCCACGTAAGGTTCAGTTCGTCTGTGTTTGGTCAGAATCGCTTTGACTTTTCAGCCATTCGTTGCAATTCTTTGGACTTCTGTGCTCTACTCACATCTAATATGTTCTGCTTGATGATGGGGAGGCCAGCAATATCGGTTGCGGCTCGTTACGTTGAGTTAGGTTACGTTGGTAGTGTTGCGATTAGTCATCTTAGGAGAGTATAGCTACGACTATTGTGCTAAACACAGCCATTGGGTGCACTTCCGTGGTCCACTCTGCACTATTATACTCAGCTTGGCTCTGGGAAAGACGGCAGTTGTGGCTTCGGCACTGTAAGTTGTGCTAGGCTACATTTGGTTAAGCCATGTTGGGTTAGGATCTCTTTGACTTTTGTGCTTTACAGTGAAATGCGGCGGGCTTGGGCGCTCTACAGCGCTCTAGTATATTCTGGCTGGCTCTGGGGATTTCAGCAATAGAGGTCTAGGTAAGTTAGACGGAGTTATGTTACGTTCGGTTATCACATGTTTGGTTATGTCAGCCTATGACTGTTTCCACGTTTGTGCTATATACTTCGGCTCGGTGGATTTCTGCGCCCCGCTGTGATCAAATGTGCTCTACTTTGCTCTGGTGAGGCATGAAATAGTGGTCGTGGCGCGCTAGGTTGTGTCAGATTACGTTTGGTTGGGTTAGGTTTGGTTGGATGAGGCTAGGATAGCTTCACCTTTTGTGCTCAACACTGGTGTTCAATGGACCTCTGGGCTACACTGCGTTCCACTATACTCTGCTCTACCCTGGCGTGGCCAGTAATAATGGTCTCGGCACGTTAGGCTGAGTTATGCTACATTCGGCAAGATTACGTTCGTATGGGTTAGGTTTGGATAACTTTGACTTTCGTTGTACACACTGCTGTTCGATCAAATTCTGCGCCATACTGTGCTCTACTATACTCTTCTCGACCTTGCGGAGGCCAGGAATAGTGGTCCCGGCAAGTTAGTTTGATATAAGCTACGTTTGGTTGTCTTACATATTGTTTGGGCAGTAGAGGATAGCATTCACTATTGTGCTATATACTGCAGTTCGGTGAACTTCTGCGCTACAGTGTGCTCTAATATGCTACGCTTGGCTCTGGCGAGGTCAGCAATAGTGGTCTCGGCACTTCAGCTTGAATAAGGCTACGTTCGGCTATGTAACGTTTGGAAAGGTTAGGACATGGTAGCCTTGGCTATTGTGATATACACTGCTATTTGGCTTATTCCTACGCCCTTCTCTGCTCTAATGTTTTCAGCTTGGCTCTGGGAAAGGCAGCCATTGTGGTTTCGGCGCGTTAGGCTGGTTGAGGCTACGTTTGGTTATGTTACATGTTGTTTGGGTACGAGCGGATGGCATTGACATTTGTGCTATATACTGCAATTCGGTGGAATTCTGCGCTCTACTGTGCTCTTCTACACCCTGCTCGACTATGGGGAGGCCAGCAGCAGTGGCCGCTGCACGGTAGGTTGAGTTAGGTTGCGTTTGGCTATGTAACGATTTTATAGGTTTGGAGAGGGCATCCTTGTCTTCTGTGCTAGACACTTGTATTCGGTGGATTTGTGCGCTCCACTGTTATCTGATATGTTCAGCTTGGCTCTGGGAAAGACCGCAATAGTTGCCTCTGCACCTTGTGCTGAGGTAGGCTACGCATGGATGGTTTTGGATTTGTCACGTTAGGTTACGTTACCTATTCTCTTGGGCTTTGCACTGGAACGCCGCGGACTTCTGTGACCTATTGTGATCTAGTATTTTCTGCTTGGCGCTGGGAAGACAGCAATAGTGGCGTATGGCTGTTAGGTGGTGTTCGGTAACGCTTGGCTGTGGTATGCTTGGTTAGGTTAATCTAGGACAGCTTTGACTTTTGTGCTCAACTCAGACATTCTATGGGCTTCTGTGCCCTACTTTGCTCTATCATGTGTCGTTTGTCTCTAGGGAGGTCAGCAACAGCGGTCTCGGCAACTTACGTTGTGATGTGCTACGTTTGGTTTGGTCAGGTTAGGTCTGGTTAGGAAAGGATACCTTTGACTTTGTGCTTTACACTGCAATGCGGCGGATTTCTGCGCTCTGCCTTGCTTTAGTGTATTCTGGTAGGCACTGGGGAAGTCAGCAATAGTGGCCTGGGCACGTTAGATCGGGATAGGTTACGTTTGATTATGTTATGTTTGGTTAGCTTGGGCTAAGATAGTTACGACTTTTGTGCCATAAACTTCTATTCGATGGACTCCTGTGCTCCGCTGAGATCTGATATGTTCAGCTCCGCTTTGGGAGGACCAGCAGCAGTGGTATTGGCACGTTATGTTGAGTTTGGCTACGATTGGTTAGGTTAACTTAGGTCAGGTTGTGTTAGAATACCTTTGAATTTTGATCTTTACGCTGCGATGATATGGGTTCCTGCGCTCTGCTCTCCTATAATGTGTGTTGCTTGGCGACGTGGCGCCATCAATAGTAGACACGGCGCGTTACGTTTAGTTAGTCTACGTTTGGCTGGGTTCGGCTTTGTCAGGTTCGGTTAAGGTAGCATTGACATTTGTGCCATTCGCAGCTATTTCCTGGCCTCCTGCGCTCTGCTGTGCACTGGTGTCTTCTGCTTTGCTCTGGGGATTCCAGTAATATTAGTCCTGGTACGTTCGGTTAGGTTAGGTTACGCTTGATTTTATTACGGTTGGGTAGGTTAGGATAGGATAGCTACGACGTTTGCGATGTAAACAGCTATTCCCTGTATTTCTTCGCTCTGCATTGCTCTACTGTACCCTACTCGACCCTGAGGTGGCAAGCAATAGTGGTGGCTGCACGTAGTATTTAGTAAGGTTACGTTTGGTTATGTTACTGTAGGTTAGGTAATGAGAAGATAGCTACGACTTTTGAGCTATGCACTGCTATTCGGTGGAATTCTGCGCTCCACTGTGAACTGCTATATTCAGCTCGTTACTGGAAAAGACAATAGCTGTCTCGGCACATTATGCAGAGTTAGGCTATTTTTGGATTGTTTCGGTTAGGCCAGGTTATGCTAGGTTGCATGTACTTTTGTGCTTTACACTGCAACGCCGCGGATCTCTGAGATCTACGGTGTTCTAGTATACCCTGCTTGGCTCTTCGGATGTCAGCAATAGTGGTGTAGGGCAGTTAGTTGCAGTTAGGTTACGATTGGTTATCCTGTGTTTGCTTTGGTTAGGCTAGGACAGCTTTGACTTTTGTGCTATACACTGCTATTCGGTGTATGTCTGAGCTCTTCTGCGATCTAGTATGACCTGCTTTGCTCTCTGGAGGCCATAATGTGCGGTCGCGTCACGTTATATTGAGATAGGTTACGCTTGGCTACGTAGCGATTGGTTTGGTTAGTAGGGACTAGCTTTGACTTTTGCGCTATACACTGCTATTCGGCTGATTCCTACACTCTACTGTGCTCTAATATGTTCAGCTTGTCTCTGGGCGGGCAGCATTAGTGGTGTCGGCACGTTATGTTGTAATAGGCAACGTTTGGTTTGGTTATGTTAGGTCAGGTTAGGTTAGGATATCTTTGACTTTCGTGCACTACAATGGAATGCGGCGGATTTCTGCCCTCTAAGGTGCTAAAGTACATTCTCTTCGGCTCTGCGGAGGCCAGCAATTGTGGCCTCGGCACGATAGCATGAGTTGAGTTACCTTTGGTCAGGTTAGGCTTTGCTATGTTCGGATCGGATAGCTGTTGCTTTCCTGCTATACACTGCAATGTGGAGGGGTCCTATGCTGTACAGATCTCTAGTATATGCTGTTTCGCTCTGGGGTGCCAGCAATGGAGCCCTCGCCGCGTCCGGTTGAACTACGTTACGTTTGATTGTGATACGTTTTGTTAGGTTAGGAGAGAATAGCTTCGGCTTTTGCCCTATACACGGGTATTCTGCGATCTACATTACTCTAATATGCTCTGCTTGCCTCTGGAGGGCCGGCAATAGTCGTCCAGACCCTTTAGGTCGGATTAGAATACGTTTGGCTACGTTACGTTAGGCTAAGTGAGGATAGGATAGCTTTGACCTTTGTGCTATACACTGCTATTTGGTGACTTTCTGCGTTCTACTGTGCTCCAGTTTATTCTCATTGGCCCTGGGGTTACCAGCAATGATGGTCCCGACACACTAGGTTGAGATATGCTACGTTTGGCTTGGTTAGGGTGCGCTAAGTACGGTAAGGATAGGCTCTCCCACCGTGCTATGCATTGCTTTTCGGTGGACCCCTGCGCTTTGCTGTGCCCAACTATATTCTGCTTAGCCCTATTGTGGCCGGCAATAGTGTTCGCGGCACGTTATGTTAAACTTGGCTGCATTTGGTTGGATTATGTTAGTCTGGGTTAGGCTCGGATATCTTTGGCTTTTCCGAAATACGCTGCGATTATATGGATTTCTGTGCTCCAGTCTCCTCTAATATGTTCTGCTTGGCTCTGGGGAGGCCAGTAATAGTGGTCGCTTCACGTCAGATTGAGTTATTTTACGATCGGTTATGTTACCATTCGATAGATTGGGATAGGGTAGCGTTGATTTTTGTGCTATACACTGCTATTCTATGGATTTCTGCACCGCACTCTCCAATAGCATGTTCTGCTTGAGGCTGGCGGCAATATACGTCCCGTCACGTTAGATTGGGTTATTTTACGTTTGGTTTTGTTAGGATGTGTTTGGTTTAGTTGGTAACAGAGCTCAAGCATTCGAGCCGCGACCACTATTTCTGGTTCACCAGATTCAATTGGAATACAACAGTGGAGAGCAGGGGGCAAATTTCCGTATAGTCGCAGTGTATATCAGGTAAGTCTAACCTACCCATACCTAACACAAACTAACTCAACATAACCAAACATAGGCGGACTCAAACTATCGTGCAGAGCAGACTATTGTTACCCACCACACAGTCAAGCAGGACATACTAGAGCACAGTAGATCGCAGAAATCCACCGAATTGCAGTGTACAGCACAAAAGTTAAAACTATGCTGACCAAACCTAGCCATACCCAACATAACCGAACGTAACATGACTCACAATAACAAGCCGAGACCACTATTGCTGGCCATGCCAGAGCGAAGATGGAAATATTACAGCACTGTAGAGAGCAGAAATTTTCCTAACAGCAGGCTGACGCACTAAAGTAAAAGTCATCCTCTCCGAACCTAACCAATCGTAACATGACCAAACGCAACCTAGCTCAACCTAGCGTGCCGAGACTGCCAGTGCTGACCCTCACAGAGCAATACAGGACATACTAGAGCACAGTAGAGCGCAGAAATCCACCTAATGTCGGTGTGCAGCAAAAAAGTTGATGCTAAGCTGAACATAATTAGCCTAACCCAAACTAACCGATCGTAGCTTGATCCAACGTAACGTGCCGAGGCCACAATTGATGGCCATCCCACAGCCAAGCTGAAAATATTAGAGACAAGTAGGGCGCAGAAATACACCAAATAGCAGAATATAGCACTAAAGTCAAAGTTATCCTCCCCTATCGAAGTCAATCGTAACATAACCAAACGTAACCTAACTCAACTTAGCGTGCCGCGAACGCTATTGTTGCCCTCCCCAGAGCCAAGCAGGGCATGCTAGAGCACAGTAGAGCGCAGAGATGCACCTAATAGCAGCGTACAGCACAAAAGTCAGCTCCATCCCTACCAAACTTAGCCTAACCCATCCTAACCGATTTTAACCTTGCTGAACGTAACGTGCTGAGAACACTATTGCTGATCGTCAAAGAGCCAGGCTTAAAACATTGGGGCACTGCAGTACGCACAAATACGCTCAATTGCAAACCATAGCAATAAGGTGAAAGCTAACCTCCCCTAACGTATCCAATCGTAACAGAGCCAAACGTAACCTATATGAAGCTAACGTGCCGCGACCACTATTGCTGGCCTCCGGACATCCAAGCGGGACACATTAGTGAAGAATAAATCGCAGAAGTCCGTAGAATCGCAGTGTATATCAGAAATGCCTATGCTACCCAAACTTAACCCAAACCAACAGTAAATTGCCAAACTTAGCGTAACTCAACCTAAAAGGCCGTAACAGATATTGCTGTCCTCCCCAGAGCCAAACAGGACATACTAGAGCACAGTAGAACGCAGAAATCCAAAGAATATCAGTGCACAGCACTAAAGTTATAGCTATCGTTACCAAACTTATCCCAACCCACCCTAACCGAACGCATCATCTCTCAACCCAACGGCCCGCGAACACTATTGCTGGCCTCCCCAGAGCCAAGCAGAACATATTAGATGAACGTGGGATGCCGAAATCGACAGAATCGCAATCAACAGCAGAAAAGTCAAAGGTATCCTAACCTTACGCAGACAAACCTAGCATAACCAAGCGTAACATTACCCAACCTCACGTTCCGAGACCACTATTGCTGGCCTCCTCAGAGCCACGTGGTGCATATTGGAGCACAACGCAGCGTAGAAGCCGACTGCATTGCAGTGCATAGCGTCAAAGTCAGAAACATGCTGACCAAACATAGTCTAACCTAACCTAGAGAAACGTAACATAACCGAAAAAGACGTACCACGGCAACTACTGCTGGCGTCCACAGATGCAAGCAGAATATGATGGATCACAGTAGAGCAGAGAAGTCCACCGGATAGCAGTTATAGCACAAGAGCCTAAGCAACCCTGTCCTAACTTAGCCAAACTTATTATAGCCACACGCAACCTACCCCACACAAACGTGCCGAGACAAAACTGCTCACCTCCCAAAAGCCAAACAGAATAAATTTGAGTACAGTAGAGCGCAGGAGTTCACCGGATAGCAGTCTATTGCACAATGGTCAAAGCCATCCTAACCAAACTTTACCTAACCTGACCTAACCGAACGTAACATAACTCAAAGAAACCTGCCGCTACCGCTATTGCTGGCGTCCCGAGACAATCTGACGCCAGCAGAGCAATGCAGAGCGTACATTTCGATCGAACAGCAGTGAATGCCAGAAAAGTCAAAGACATGCTAGCCAAGCATATCCTAACCTAGCCAAGCCAAACATGACATGTCTCAAGCAAACGTGCCATGAACATAATTGCTGGCATCCGCAGAGACTAGCAGAACATATTAGGGCACAGTAGAGCGCAGAATCCCAACGAATAGCAGTGCATAGCACAAGAGTTGAAGCTACCCTATCCTAACTTTACCAACCGTGACATAACCGAATGTAACGTAACTAAATGTAACGAGCCGAAAACACTGTTTCTGTCCTCCCCAAAGCCAAGCAAGTCATATTAGTGGACAGTGGGGCGGAGAAATCCACCGAAAGCAGTACGCGGCGCAGAAGACAAAGGTACCCTATCCTAACATAGACAATCGCAGCACCACCACACGTAACCAAGCTAAGCCTAACGTGCCGCCACCAACACTGCTGGCCTCCCCATAGCCTAGCGGAACGTACTAGAGGAGATTAAGGCGCAGAACTCCATAGGATCGCCGTGTACAGCAGAAAATTCAAAGATACCCAAACCTAACATGCCCGAACCTAACCTAACCAAGCGTAGAGAGACTAATCCTCGCGAGACGATAACCCTGTTGCTGGCCTACCCAGTGCCAAGCAGTACATATTAGGGACCAGTAAAGCGTAGGAATCCACCGCAAGCTGTGTATAGCATAAAAGGCAAAGCCATCCGAACCAAACGTAGCCTAACCTAACATAACCGAACGTAACCTAACTCACCCTATCGCGCCACGACCGCCATGTCTAGTCTCCCTGCAATCGAGCATAGCATGATAGATATATGGGAAGCGCAGAAATACACCGGGTGGCAGTGTATAGCACAAAAGTCAGAGCCATCCTTTCCTAACCTAACAAACCGCGACATAGCCGAACGTAACATAATTCAGAATAACGTCCCGCGACCACTATTGCTGGCCTACCCAAATTCGAGCCTAGTATAGTAGTGCACAGGAGGGCCCAGAGTACCACCGAATGACAGTGTACAACACGAAGGACAAAGCTATCCAAACCTAACCCAAACCATCATAACCTAACCAAACGTAGCCTAACTAAATCTAACGTGCCGAGACTACTATTTCCGGCGCCGCCCGAGCCAAGCTGAGCATATGAGAGCACAGTAGATCGAACATATCCACCGAACAGCACTGTATAGCACAAGAGTCAAGGGTATCCGGAACCTAACCTTACCGAACGTAACATAACCAAACGTAACCCAGCACAGCCTAACGTGCCTAGACCACTATTGCTGGACTCCACATTTCTAAGTAGAGCTTATTAGAAGAGAGCAGATCGCTGAACTCCATAGAGTGGCAGTGTATAACAAAAAAGTCAAAGATTCCCTAACCCAATCCAAAGAAACCTAACCTAACCAAACGGAACATAATTCAACCTAACGCGCCGCAGCAACAATTTCAGCCCCCCCCCCCAGAGCAAAGCGTAGAATATTAGATCACAGTACAGCGCAGAAGTCCACCGAACAGCAGTGTACACCACAAAAGTCAAAGCCAACCTTATAAAGCAAGACCTAACCTAACCTAACCAGACGTAGAATAGCTGAACATAACCAGCGGAGACATCTATTGCTGGCCTCCCCATAGTCAGGCAGAACATACTCGAGCACAGTAGAGCGCACAATTCCACCGAATAGCAGAGTATAGCACAGAAGTCGCAGCCATCAAAACCAAACATAGCCTAACCTGACCTAAATGGGCGTAACATAGCAAAGTCTATCGCGCCACGACCACCATTCCTGTCCTCTCCAGAGCAATGCAGAGCATATTAGAGCACAGAAGGGCGCGGAATTCCAGCGAAGAGCAAACTACAGCACGTAAGTCAAAGCTACCCTATCCTATCGCACCAAAACGTAACATAACCGAACGCGACATATCTCAGCCTATCGTGCCACGGCCGCAGTAGCGGGCCTCCCCAGAGACAAGCAGAGGCCTGTAGAGCAATGCAGATCGCCGATATCGACCGCACAGCAGTGTATAGCACAAAAGTGAAGGCTACCCTAACCAGACCTTACCCAACCTAGCCAAGCCAAACGTAACATAACCAGACCTAACATGCGGAGACGGCTATTGCTAGCCTCCCCATAGTCAAACTGAACACATGAGAGCGCAGTGGAGCGCAGAAACTGGCCGCAAAGCATTGCATAGCACAAAAGTCAAATATGTACTTCCAAACCTTACCAAACTTATCGTAATCAAGCGTAACATGACACATACTAAAGTGCCGAGACCAGTATTACTGACCTCCCCAGAGTCTGGCGGAATATGCAACTGCACAGTAAAGTGCAGTTATGCACCGCATTGCAGTGTATATCAGAAAAGTGGTAGATAGCCTAACCGAACCTGTTCTAGCCTAACATAAGCGAACGTAGCCTAACTCAACCTAACGCGTCCAGACCACAATCCTGTCCTCCCCATAGACGATCGGAGCGTAGTAGAGCAATGTAGAGCGCAGAAATCCACCGGATGGCAGATTATATCAGAAAAGTTAATACTAACCTCCCCTAACCAAACCAAACGTAGCTTAACTGAACATAGCGTGCCGAAACTACTATTGCTGGCAACCCCACAAGCAAGCAGAGCATATTAGATCACAGTAGAGCGCATAAATTCAAAGAATGGTAGTGTAGTGCACAAAAGTCAAAGCTGTCCTCTCCTAACCTAGCCAATCGTACCACAACCAAACGTAACATAACTCAACCTAGCGTGAAACGACCTGTAATTCTGCCCTCCCCGGAGCAAAGCAGAGTATATTAGAGTACCGCAAAGCGCGGAAACACACCGAAAATCCGCGTACAGCACAAAAGTTAATGCCATCCTTCCCTAACCAAACAAAACATTACATAACCAAACTTCACTTAACTCAAAATAACTTGCTGCGACCAGTATTGCTGGGATCCCCAAATTCGAGCAGAGTGCAGTAGAGCAGAGTAGTGCAGAGAATTCCCCCTAATAACAGCTTAAAACAGGAAAGTCAGAGTAATCCTAAAATAACGCAACGTCACCTAACGTAACCGAACGTACCATAACCCAACATAACGCGCCGCGACCGCCACTGCTGGACTCCCACGAGCCGAACAGAATATAGTAGATAAATGTATAGTGCATAAATGCACCGAATTGCAGTGTATAGCACAAAAGTCTAAGCGATCCTTTCCTAATCTAACCAAACTTAGCATAACCAGACGAAACATATCTCAGACTAACGTGCCGAGGGCACTACTGCTGGACGCACCATAGCTAAGCAGAATATACTAGAGCGCGGACCAGCGCGGACCAGCGCAGAAGTCCACAGAATGGCCGCGTATAAATATGAATGTCAATGCCATCCTAACCACACATAACCAAACCTAACCAAGCCAAACGTAAAGTAACTGAAACTAATGTGCCGATGCCAAAATAGCTGGCTTCCCCACAGCCATGCAGAGCATATGAGAGCACAGTGGAGCGAAGAAATTATCTGAATAGCAGCGTATAGTGCAACAGTCAATGGTACCCTATCCTAACCGGACCAAACGTAACATAACCTAACGTAACCTAACAAAGTTTATCGTGCCACGACCATAATTGCTGGCCTCCCAAGAGTAGAGCAGAGTACAGTAGAGGACAGTAAAGCGCAGAAAGCCAACAAATAGCAATGAATAACACGAAAGTCAAGGATAACCTAAACTAACCGGCACAAACCTAACCTATCCAAACGTAACCTAATGCAATCTAACGCGCCGCGGCTCCTATTTCTGCAATTCCCAGAGCGAAGCAGGGAATATTAGAACACGGTAGATCGCATGAAACCATGGAATAGCTGTGTACAGCTCAAGAGTCATAGCCACTCTAGCCTAACATGACTAAACATAGTAAGACCAAACGTAACCATACACAACCTATCGTACCAAGACCACATTTGCCAACCTCCCCAGAGCAAAGCGGAATATACTACAGCACAGGAGGGCGCAGGTATTCGCCGCACTGGTGTGAAAAGCGCAAAAGACAAAAATATCCGTACCTAACATGACATAACCCAACCTAGCCAAACGAAGTGTAACTCAGCCTAACGTGCGAAAATCACTATGACTGGTCTCCTCAGAGCCGAGGAGGGTAGAGTGGAGCAATGTAGTGCATAGGAATACACCGTATAGCAGTGTTTACCGCAAAGGTAAATTCCATCCAATAACAACATACTCAATCGTAATATAAGCCAACATAGCCTACCTAAACTGACGTGCCTAGACCACCGTTGCCGGCATACCCAGCGACATGCAGAATGTGCTGGATCACAGTAGAGCGCAGAAAGCAACCAAATTGCAGTGCAATGCACAGGAGTCAAAGAAACCCTGACCTAACCAGACGTACCCTAAACAAACCAAACGCAAACTAAATAAACCTAACGAGCCCAGACCAGTGTTGCAGGTCTCCGCATCGCCAAGCAAAACATAATATAGGAGTGTAGAGAGCACAAGTCCTGAGAATGGCAATGATCAGCAGAAAAGTCAATGATATTATAAAATAATGCAGGCTAACGTAACATAACCAAACAAACCTAACCCAACCTAACGTGCAGAGCCCTCTGTTGCTGACATCACCACAGACGAGCGGATGCAAGTAGAGCAACGCAGAGCGCAGTTGTCGAACGAATAGCAGTGTATAGCAGAAAAGGTCAAAGCAGTCCCTATCAAACTTAACCTATCGTGACCTACCGAAACGTATCATGACGCAGCCTAACGAGCCGCGACCTTCATTGCTGACGTCCCCAGGTATGAGCAGAATATGATAGAACACAGAAGTGCCCAGAAGTCCGAGGGATAGCAGTGTTGAGCTCAAAAGTCAATGCTAACCTAACCCAAGGTAGCCTAACTGCAGCGAACGTAATCCAACCCAACCGAACGTGCTGCGACCAGTGCTGCAGGTCTCGAAAGAGCCAAGCAGAGCATGATAGAGGAGAGCAGAGCGCAGAAACACATAGAATCGCAGTGCAAAGCAGAAAAGTCGAACCCAGCCAAACTTAGCCATAGCCAACCTAACCTAGTCAAACGCAGCATAAATAAACCTATCTTGCCAAGACAACTTATGATGGCCTTCTCAGAGACCAGCAGCGCATATTAGTACATAGTAGAGCGCACAAATCTACCGAACAGCAGGTAATAGCACAAAAGCCAAAGCTATCATAGCCTAAACTAACCAAACAGAACACAGCCAAACGTAACCTAACCCAACCTAACTGGCCTAGACCACAATTGCTGACTTCCACAGAGCCAACCAGAATATATTATGACACAGTAGAGCGCAGAAATTCGCCGCATTGCTGCGTAAGCCACAGAAGCCAAAGATATCGTAATCTAACCTGATTTAACATAACTTAACAGAACGTAGCCTAATTCAACCTAAAGTGCCGAGACCGCTATCACTGTCCACCCCAGAGTTGAGCAGAGTATGGTGGAGCAATGTGGAGCGCAGAAATACCCCGCATTTCAGTGTACAGTAAAAGATTCAAAAGTATCCAGAACAAAATCCAAACAAGCATATCCTATTCGAACATAACCTAACTCTGCTAACGCGCCGGGCCACCGTTTCTGTCCTCCACAGTACAAAGCAGGGCGTATTAGATCCCACCAGAGCGCAGGAATCCATCGAATAGCAGTGTACGGCACAAAAGTTCTAGCTGTCCAAGCCTAGCCTGACAAAACGTATCATAACCAAACGTAGCCTAACTCCAACTAACCGCACTACACCACTGCTGCTGACCTCCGCGGAGCCAAGCAGAATATACTACAGCACAGTAGATGACTGGAATACGCGGCGTTGCAGTGTTCAGCAAAAGGGTCGAAGATATCATAAAGTAACCTGACGCAACATAATCCAAACAAACGTATACTAACACACAATAACGTGCTTTGACCACTACTGCTGTCTTTTCCAGAGCAAAGCTGAACATATCGGATCACAGAGAGGCGCAGAAATCCACCGAATAGCAGTCTATGCCGCAATAGTAGAAGCTACCCCCTCCTAACACAAACAACCGTAACATAGCCAACCCTAACGTAGCTCAACGTAACGTGCAGCGGCCACTATTCCTGGCATAGACAGAGGCGAGCAGAATATAGCAGAGCACAGTAGAGTGCAGAATTCAATCGAATAGCAGTGTGTAGTACAAAAGTCAAAGACATCCTCCCCTAACCTAACCTAGCATAACAAGACCAAACGTAACCCAACTAATCCTTTCGTGTCACGACCACTACTGCCGAACACCGCAGGGTCCAGGAGAGTATAGTAGAGCAGTGTAGAGCGCAGAAATCCACGAAAAGGCATTGTGCGGCCAGAAGGTCAAAGCTATCCAAACCTACCCCAATCAAACATATCCAAGCCAAACGTGGCCTAACTCAACCTAATGTGCCGGTACCACTATGCTGGCTTCTCCAGAGCAAAGCAGAGCATCTTAAAGCACGGTATAGCGCAGAAGTTCAGAGTAGAGCAGTATATCAGAATAACGTGACGGGACCACTGTTGCTGGCCTCCGCAGAGTCCAACAGAGAATGGTAGAGCAATGCAGAGGGTTCAAATACGACGAAGAGCTGTTTCTAGCACAAAAGTCGAGGATAATCTGACCAAACGTTACCTAATCTGAAGTAACCCAACGTAATATGACACATCACAACGTGCAGCGGCCACTTTTGTTGGCGTCGCCAGGGACACCCAGAATATGATAGAGCACAATGGAGACCAGAAGTCCATAGGATAGATGTGTTGACCACAAAAGTCAAAGCAGCCCTAACCTAAACCAAGGTATCCTACATACACCAAACGTAACCTTACTCCACCTAACGTGCAGCGACAAATATTGCTGGCCCCAAAGAGCCAAACATATCATAATATTGGAGGATAGTGCGTAGAAATCCATAGAATCGCAGTGCATAGCAGAAAAGTCGAAGCCACCCAAACCTAACCGAAGCTATCGTAACCTGACCAAACGTAGCGTGTATCAATCAAACTTGGCAAGACCACTATTACCGGCCTCCCCAGAGCAAAGCAGAACATACTACAGCACTGTAGAGCGCGGAAATCGACCGCAGTTCTGTGTGTAGCACAAACGTCAAGGGCATCCTGCCCTAACACAAACAAGTCCAACCTAACCAAACGTAACCTTACCCTACCGAAAGGACCGCGGCCACTGTCTCTGGTCCCCCAGAGCAAAGCAGAGCATATTAGATAGCCGCAGAACGTAGAAATCCACTGGAGAGTATTGTATAGCACAAAAGTCGAAGCAACGCTCTCCTAACCTATCCAACCTTAACATACCCGAACGTGACCTAATTCAACCTAACGTGGAGCGGCCACTACTGCTGTCCTCCCCAGAATCGAGCAGAGCATAGTAGAGCACAGTAAAGCACAGAAGTTCTACAAATGGCAGTCTATGTCAAGAAGGTCAGAGCTATTCAAACCTATCCCAATCAAAAATAACCTAGCCAAACGTAACCTAACACAACCTGGAGTGTCGAGACCACTGTTGCTGCCCCCCTTCAGAGCCAAGGAGAGCATATTAGAACACAGCGTGGCACAGAAGTTCACCGCGCAGCAGTATACAGCGCAAAGGTGAATGCTGTCCCCTCCTACCCTAACCAAACGAGACATAACCACACGTAGACTAAATCAGACTAACATGACTGGACCACAATCATTGGCCTCCAAAGAGTCGATCAGAGTACAGTAGATCATTGCAGAGTGTAGAAATACGCCGAATAGCTGTGTATAGCACAAAAGTCGCAACCACACGGTCCTAACCATTTCAAACGTAATGTAACCGAATGTAACCTAACTTAAACCAACTGGGCGAAACCGCCATTATTGCCCTCCACAGAATCAAGCATCACATACTTGGGCACAGTGGAGCGCAGAAATCCACCGCATTTCTGTGTATAGCGCAAAGGTCAAAGGTGGCCAATCCTAACCCATACAAACCTAACCAAATCAAACGTTACATAACTGCACGTAACGCGCCGCGGCCACATTTTCTATCCTTCCCAGAGCAAAGCAGAGCATATTAGATCATAGTAGAGCGCAGAAATCCAACGAATAGCTGTATAAAGCACAAAAGTCAATGCCATCCTAACCTAACACAAACAAGCATAGCCCAACCAAACTTAACCTAACTAACACTATCATTGCCGAGACCACTATTGCTGGCTTCACTAGTGCCAGGCAGAATCTACTAGAGCGCAGTATAGCGCAGAAGCCGGCCGAATAGCTGTGCAGGGCACAAAAGTCAATGCTATCCTTTCCTAAGCAGACCAAACGTGACACACACAAACGTAGCATAAATCAAACTAACGTGCCGGGACCACTATTACTGGCCTCCACAGAGACGAGCAGATTATAGTAGAACACAGTAGGGCACAGAATTCCAACGTATAACAGTCTATTCCAAGAAAGACATAGCAATGCAGACCTAACACTAACAAACATGACCAAACGGAACGTAGCATATCTCAAACTATCGTGCCGAGACCACCATTGCTGGCCACCTCAGAGCCAAGCAGAGCATATAAGAGCACTGTAGAGCGCAGAAAGCGACCAAATAGCTGTGTATAACACGGAAGTCAAAGCTATTCTATCCGAACATAGCCAAACGTGGTATATTCAAACGTATCATAACTTAACCAAACGTGCCGAGGCCACTACTTCTGTAATCCCCAGTACCAAGCAAAATACACTAGACCAGGGCAGAGCTCACAGAGCTACCAAATAGCAGCGAATAGCAGAATAGTCAGATATGACCTAACCTAACCTAGCCAATCGTGGCACGAATAAGCCTAACCTGCCGAGACCACTACTGGTGGCCTCCTCAGAGCTATGCATAGCATATTAGAACACTGTACAGCGCAGAAATCAACCGAATAGAAGTATGTGGAGCAGAAGGCAAGGTTATCCTGTCCTAACCGAACCAAACGTGACATATCCAAGCGCAACACAATCCAACCTAACGTGCCTAGGTCAAAAATGCTGGACTCCCCATCGCCAAGCGGAGCATATTAGTGGAGAGTAGAGCGCAGAAATCCATAGAATTGCAGTGCATGTCAAAGAACTCGAAGCTACCCTAATCTATCCCAATCAAATATAACCCACCAAAACGTAGCCTAACTCAACATAACGAGCCGTGAACCCCACTGCTGGACGCCGCAGTGCCGAGCAGAATGCAGTAAAGCACAGCAGATAGCAGAAGTCCACAGAACAACAGTGTTCACCACGATAGTCGAAGCTATCCTAACCTAATACAAAGAAACCTCACGTAGCCAAACGTAACCTAACTCAACCTAACCTAGCGAGACCATTATTAATGGCCACACCTGTGCCGAGCAGGGTATGGTAGGGCAACGTAGACCGCAGAAATCAAAAGAATAGCTGTGTATAGTACTTAAGTCAAACCTATCCTGCAACAACCTATCCAAACGAAATATAATCAAGCGTGTCGTAACATAACCCAACGTGCCGAGACCACAATTGCTGGAACCACCTGTGCCAACCAGAATATACTAGGGAATAGTAGAGCGCAGAAATAGACCGAATGGCAGTGCATAGCTCAAAAGTCAAATCTATCGTCTCCTAACTTATCCAAACTTAATACGGTGGAACGTATCCTATCTTAACCTAACGTACCGAGACCACCATCGCTGGAAACACCAGATCCAAGCGGAGTATACCAGAGCACCGTAGAGTGCAGAAGTCCATCGAACAGTAGTTTATGCCACGAAAGTCAAAGCAATCCAAACCTAACCCATGCCAATGTAACATAACCGAATGTAGCCTAACTGAACCTATCGTGCCGAGATGGCTATGTCAAAGCAATCCAAACCTAACCCATGCCAATGTAACATAACCGAACGTAGCCTAACTGAACCTATCGTGCCGAGATGGCTATTACTGGCACCCACCGAGTCGTGCAGAGTGTAGTGGAGCAATGTAGAGCGTAGAAAACCACAGATTAGCGGGGTATAGGGGAAACGTCAAAGCTATTCTATCCTAACCTGACAAACCGCAGCATTTCCAAACCTAGCCTAGCAGAATATATCGAAGCACGACCACACTTCCTGGCACCGCAGGGTCGAGCAGAGTGTAGTAGAGCGCAGTACAGCGCACAAAGCCACCAAATAGCAGTGCGCAGCGCAAAAGTCAAAGACACCCTAACCAAACCTGACCTAACCAAACCAAACATAACGTAACATTACACAACCGGTCGTGCGGCGACCACAGTTTCCGGCCTCGCAGCAGCCGACCAGTGAATACTAGACGCAAGTAGAGCACAGAAATCCATAGAATCGCGGTGTACAGCGGAAGAGTCAATGATAACCAAACCTAACCCAAATTAACATAACCGAACCTGACATAGCCACACACAACGTAACGTGCTGCGACATCAATTTCTGGCCTCCATAGACCCAACCAGAGCATATTAGAGCACAGCAGTGCGCAGAAATGCACCGAGTAGCAGAGTATAGCATAAAAGTTTAAGCTATCCTATCCTACACTAAAAAAACGTAGCATAACCAAACGTAACATAAATCAACAAATCGTCGCTTTCTCACTATTTCTGGACACCTCAGAGTCGAACAGGGTATAGTAGAGCAATGTAGAGCGCAGAAACCCACCGAATAGCAGTGTATGACGTAAAAGTAAAAGTTATCCTATCCTAACCTAACCAAACGTATCATAACCAAACGCAGCCTAATCAAACCCAAAGTGCCTACACCACTGTTGCTGGCGTCCCCATCGCTTTGCGGGGCATACTGGAGTAGAGTAGAACGCAGGTGCCCATATAATGGCAGTCCAAAGCTGAAAAGTCGAAGGTATCCTAACGAGACACAAACAGACCTAACCTAACCAAACGTAACATAACTCGCACTGACGTGCCGAGGCCACTATTGCCAGCCTCCCTAGTGACAAGCAGAGCATATTAGTAAACAGTGGCGAGCAGAAATCCACAGCGTATCAGCTTATATTACAAAAATCAAAGCTATCCTAGCCTAACATATCGAATAATGACACAACCAAATGTAACCTGACAAACCTAACACGCCCAGACCGCTACTGCTGACTGCCACAGAGACAACCAGAATATTTTAGAGCACAGTAGAACGTATAAATCCACCGCATTGGAGTGTAAAGAACAAAAGTCAAAGATATCCTAACCTAACCTGACAAAGCGTAATATAACCAAACGAACTTAGCGCAACCTAACGTGTACACGCGACTATTGCTGACCTCCCGAGGGCCAAGCAGAACATATTGAAGGTGTGTAGAGCGCAGATATCAATAGAATCGCAGTGGATAGCGCAATAGTCGGAGCTACCATACCCTATCCAAGCGAAACGTAACATAGCCAAACCTAATACAAGTCATCCGAACGTGCCGGGGGCACCATCGCTGGCCTCTCCATCGCCATGCAGAACATACTAGAGGAAAGTGCAGCGCAGAAGTCAATAGAATGACAGTGCATAGCGGAAAGGTCAAGGATACCCAAACTAAACCCATGCTAACTTAATCTAACCATACGTCAGCCCAACTAAGCCTAATGTATCGCGGCAACGATTTCTGGCATCCCCATCCCCAAGCAGTAAATACTAGAGCTCAGCAGAGCGCAGAGACACTCGCCTAATTGCTGTTTCTGGCACAAAAGTCAAATCTATCTTAACAAAACAATAACCAACCTATCCTAACCAAACGTAACGCAACTGAACCTAAGCCGCCGCGACCACTACTCTTGGCATCCACAGTGCGAAGCATAGCAGATCATAGTAGTGCGCAGAAACCCACCGAAAGGCAGTGGATAGCACGAATGTCGAAGCTATAATAACCACGCCTAGCCTAAGCTAACATAGCCGAACGAAGCATAATTCAACGTAAAGTGCCGCGAACCACATTCTTTCGTATCATGAGCCAAGCAGAATATAGTAGTACACAGTAGAGCGCATAAAGCCACAGGATAGCTGTGCATTGCACAAAATTCTAAGCAATGCTAACCTAACCCAACCGAGCATAACACATGCAAACGAAACTTAACGCAAATTAACGTGCCGCGAGCACTATTGCTGTCGTCCCGTGGGCCAATCAGGATATAGTTGAGCACAGCGGAGCGCAGAAATGATCAGAGCGGGAGTGTACAGCACAATCGTCAAAGATATCCTAACACAAATCGACTTATCCTCACCTAAACGAACGTAGCACGTGTCAGCTTACCATGCGACGAACATGACCGACGGCCTCCCCAAAACAAAGCAGAATAGTGTTGAGCACAGTAGAGCGTAGTTTTCGCCCGAACAGTAGTGCATGGCACAAGAATCAGAAAAGCCCTAACCAAACTTTGCCCAACGTTCCCTAACCAGACGAAACATAACACAACCTAACATGCCGCGGCCATTAATTCTGGCATCCACGATGGCAAGCCGATTATAGCAGTGTAAGTTGGTGCCCAGAAATCCACGGCATAGCAGTGAATATCAGAAAAGACTTGGCTACAACTGCCTAACACAACCTAACTGACCCAGAAAAAACGCAACTTAACTCAATCTAACGTGCGGCGATCACTATCGCTGGCCTCCCCAGAGCCAAGCAGAGAATAGCAGCGCACTGTTGAGCACAGAAGTCTACCCAATCGCAGTGTACAGCACTGATGTCAAAGCCATACACACCTAACTGCTAGCTTATCCTACCATAATGAAACGTAACCGATCTCAGTACATCGCGCAGCGGCCACAATTGCCGCCATCCCAGAGCCAAGCATGATATCCTGCAGCTCAGCAGAGACTAGAGATCCACCGAATTGCAGTGTATAGCACAAAAGTCTGTAGAGAAGTAGAGCGCAGGAATACATAGAACCACTGTGTATAGCAGAAAATTCGAAGCAATGCTCTATAAGCCTAACAAATCGTAATATACACAAACGTTACCTGAGACAATCTAAGAAGCCGCGACTGCAATTGCTAGCCTTCCCAGAGTCGAGCAGAGCATAGTAGAGTGCAGAAGTCCGCCGAATAGCAGTGTATACCACGAAAGTCAAAGCCACCAAATGCCAACTCAAGCTAACGTTACATAGCCAAACGTTGGCGAACTAAACCTAACGTGCCGAGCTCACTATAGCAGGCCTCCGCAGAACCAGGCAGAGTATATTAGAGCACATTGTAGCGAAGTAGTTCACCGGATACCAGTATATAGCACAAAAGGCAAAGCTATCCCCTCCTAACCTATCCGAACGTGATATAGACATGCGTAACCTATCTGGACCAAACGCGCCGAGACCACTATTGCTGGCCTCCGCAGAGTCGGACAGAGTTTAGTAGAGCATTGTAGGGCACAGAAATCCAGCGAATAACAGTCTATGCCAAGAAAGTAAAGCTATCCAAATCTAACTCGAACAAACGTAATATATCTAAACCTTGCATGCGGACCCCACACCTGCTGGACTCCCAAGAGCAAAGCAGAGCATATTAGAGCACACTATAGCGCAGTATCCCACGGAGTAGCAGTGTATATCGCAGAAGTCATATCGATCCTCACCTACGCTAACCGAAACTAACCAGACCGAACGTGACATAACCCAAGCTTTCGTGCCACGGCCACTATTGCTGGCCTCCACATAGCCAAACAGAGTATTGTAGAGCAATGTAGAGCTCAGAAATCGACCGAATAGCAGTGTATAGCACAAAAGTCGGAGGTAAAATCTCCTAATCTATCCAAACGTAATATAACCAATCGTACCATATTTTAAAATGACGCGCCGATGCCACTATTGCTGGAATCCCCAGTGCCAAGCAGAACATGCTAGAGTACAGTAGAGCGCAGAAATCCAACGAATAGCGGTGTATGGCATAAAACCCAAAGCAATCCTACCCTAACCTTACCAAACGTAACATAAGAAAACGCAGTCTATGTGGAACTAGCGTGCCGAGACCACTATTTCTGGCTACCACAGAGCCAAGCAGAACATGCTAGAGCACAGTGGAGCCTAGAAATCCACCGAAAAGCTGTTTAAACAACGAAAGTCGAACCTACACTAACATAACACGACCTAACATACACCAACCGAACGTAGCCTAACTGTCCCCGACGTGCCGAGGCGACTATTACAAGACTTCCCAGTGTCGAAAAGGGTATAGTTGCGCAATGTAGAACAAAGGAATCCACCGAACAGCCGTGTATAACACAAAAGACAAAAATATCCTAACCTAATCTGACCTAACCTAACCTAACATGACTCAGAACAACTAACTCTAACGAGCCGAGACCTCTCTTGCTGGCCTCCCCAGAACCGAGCGGAGCATATTAGAGGTGAGTAGAGCGCAGAGATCTCCGAATAGCGGTGTATAACGCAAAAGACCGAGCCATTCTTACCAAACGTAGCCTAACCTAACCCAACCGGACGTAACCTATCTCAAGCTATCAAGACAGGACCGCTATTGCTTGCCTCCCCAGAGTCAAGCAGAGTGCAGTAGAGCAGTGTAGAGCACAGAAATGCACCGAATAACCGTGTACAGCACAAGAGTCAAAGCTAGCCTATTCTAACCTAACCAACCGCAACGTAACCGAACGTAAACTATCTCAACCTGACGTAACTAGAACGCTATTGCTGACCGCCTAGAGCCAAGCAGATATACTACAGCACAGTAGATGGCAGAAGCCCGCCCCGTTGCTGCGTAAAGCACAAAAGTCAGAGATATCCTAACATTACCTGACGTAACCTAACCTAAACAAACGTAGCATAACACAGCGTAACGTGCCGGTCCCCCCCCCCCCCCCCCCCCCCGAGTCGAGCAGAGTGTAGTCCAGCACAGTAGAGCGCAGAAATCCACCGAATATCAGTCTGTGCCAAGAAAGTCGAAGCTACACAATCCGAACACGAACAAGCATAACATAAACAAACGTGACCAAGCTCAACTAATCGTGCTGCTACCGCTATTTCTGGCCTCGCCAGAGCCAAGCAGACCCCATAGGACGACAGTGGGGCGCAGAACTCCGTAGAATCGTAGTGTAGAGTAGACAAGACAGAGACATCCAAACCAAACCCAATCAACATTACCTAACCTAACTTAGCAAATCTCAACGTAACGTACCGCGACCACTATTGCTGGCCAACCCATGGTATACCAGATTAGAGTAAAACGAATTGTAGCACTGGAACACACCGAATATCTGTGAATAGCACTAAAGTCATGTCTACCCAAACATTGCCTGGACTCACATAACCAAGCGTAAGCTAACCAAACCAAACGTGCCACGGGAACTACTGCTCGCATCCCGTTGTTCGAGAAGATCATGGTAAAGCAATCAAGAACACAGCAGTCCACCGAGTGGCATTGTAGAGCACAAATGTCAAAGCTAGCCTGCCCTAACCTAACCAAGCGTAACAGTAACAAATGTAGCCTAACGAAGCCTATCGTGCCACGACTACTATTGCTGACCTCTCCATATTCGAGCAGATTATAGTAGAGCAGAGTAGAGTTTAGAAAGCCGCCAAATTGCACTGTGTGGCGCAAAAGTCAAAGATATCCTGTTCTGACACGGCATAACCCAACCTTGCCAAACGTAGAGTAGCTGAACCTAACGAGTAGAGGCCTCTATTTCTGGCATTCTCAGAGCCAAGCAGAGCATACTAGAGCACGGTAGAGCGCAGGAACCATCCGAACAGCAGCGTATAGCACAAAAGTCAAAGCTACCCAAGCCTAACCTAGCCAAACATGACATACTGAGACGTAACGTAACCCAAACTGACGGACCATGACCGCTGCTTCTGGCCGCACGAGAGCTAAGCAGATTATAGCAAAGCAACCTAGAACGCTGAAATCGTCCGTATAGCAGTGCACAGTGCCAAAGTCGAGGACACCCTTACCAAACATAGCCAAACCTGTTCTAGCTAAACGTAACACAATCCAACTTTACGTGCCGAGGGCACTATTCCTGGCGCCCACAGAGACAAGCAGGTTGTGATAGCGCACAGAAGAGCACAGAAGTCCATATGATAGCAGTGTGTAGCGCGAAAGTCGAAGCGATCCAAACATAACACTACGTAACCCAACCTATCCAAACATAATGTAGCTCAACCTATCGCGCCGTGACCACAATTGGTGGGTTCCCCAGAGACAAGCAGAATATGATACGGCACAGTAGAGCGCGGAAAGCCACCAAATACCAGTGTATAGCACAAGGGTCAACGATATCCTGACTCAAACTTACCAAACATAGCCTAACCAAACGTAGAATAGATAAACTTATCCAGCCGAGACATCTATTGCTGGCCTCTCCATAGGCAAGCAGAAAATAGAAAAGCACAGTCGAGCGCAGGAGTCCTCCGTATAGCAATGTATAGCACGAAAGTTAAAGATAACCTGACCGAGCTTAACCAATCCTAACCTAACCGAGCGTAGTACAACTCTACCTAACGTACCGAGAACACTATTCCTGGTCCCCCACAGAGTCAAGCAGAAAATATTACAACGCTGTGGGGCGCAGTAGTCCGCGGAATGCTGTGTATAGCACAAAAGGGCAAGCTAGCCAATCCTTTCCTCACGAAACGTAACGTAGCAAAACGTAGCATAACCCCACCTAACGTGCCGATGCCAATATTTCTGGCCTCGCGAGGGCTACGAACATTGTACTACAGCAAACCAGGGCGCGGAAATCCACCGTATTGCAGGGTATAGCACAAATGTCAAACTTATCCTGAACTAACATGACCTAACCTAACATATCCGAACGTAGTGTAACTCAAGATAACGTAATGTGTCCAATACTGCCGGCCTCCCCAGAGCCAAGCAGTACAAAGTAGAGCACAGTAGAGAGCAGATATCCACCGAACAGCAGTGTATAGCGCAACAGTCGAGGCTATCGTATCCCAACCTATCCAAACGTAACATAAACGTACGTAACATTTCTGAAACTAACGCACCGAGACCACTATTGGTGGCCTCCACAAAGGAAGGCAGAACATGCTAGGGCACAGTAGAAACCAGGAGCCCACCGAATAGCAGTGTATAGCACAAAAGTGAAAGATACACTGACCTAACTTTTCCGAACGTAACCTACACAAACGTAGTGCATCTCAACATAGCGTGACGAGACCTATATGGCTGTTCTCCCCAGAGCCAATCAGAACATGCTAAAACACAGTAGAAGGCAGAAAGCCCCCGAGAAGCAGTGTACAGCACAAAGGTGAAGCCTATAGTATTCTAACCGAAACAAACGTAACATGAACATACGTGACATAACCCAACCTAACCCTCTGGGGACACTATTGCTCGCCTCCTCAGAGACAAGCAGAGGATATTGGAAAACAGTAAAGCGCAGAAATCCGCGGATAGCATTGTATAGCACAAGAGTCCAAACTATCCCAACCTAACTACACCCAACTTAACACAACCAAACGCAGCATAACTCAACCTAACGTGATTATACCGGTATTGCTGGCACCCACGGAGCCAAGCAGAATAGATTAGAGCGCTGTTGATCACAGAAATCCACCGAAAAGCAGTGTAAGCACGAAAGTCAAAGCCATCATAGCCAAACTTAACCTAACTGAACCTAACGTGCCACGGCCACTATTGCTCCCCTCGCCAGAGTCGAGCAGAGCATAGTACAGCAACATAGAGCGCATAGATCCTTCGAATAGCAGTGTTTAGCACAAAAGTCAAAGTAGCCTATTCTAACCTGGCCAAACTTAGCGCATCCAAACGTAACCAGACTCAACCTGGCATGACGAGACCCCTATTGCTGGCCACCACAGAGACAAGCAGAATGTACCAGAGCACAGTTGAGCGCAGAAATCCACCGAATTGCAGAGGCTATCTCAAATGCCGTGGATATTCTATCATAACCTGACCTACTCTATCCTAACCAAACGCAGCATAACCCAGCATGACGTGCCGCCACCACTGCTCCTGGCCTCCCCGTAGCAAAGCAGAACTTAGTAGAGCACAGTAGATCACAGGTATCCAACGAAGAGCAGTGTAAAGCACAAAAGCCAAGGTAGCCCATCCGAACATAGCCAAACGTGACATACCCAAGCGCAGCCCAGCTCAACCTAACATGACGAGAACATTATTGCTGGACACCGCAGTGCAGTGAATAGCACAGAAGCCGAATATATTCGAACCAAGCCTTACTTAACCTAACACAAAAGACCGTAGCATAGCTCAACACAACGTGCCGCGACCACAGGGCCTGACCCCCCAGTGCCAAGCGCAATGTAATAGAGCACAGTCGTCCACTGGAGTCCAGCGAATAACAGCGTATAGCACGAAAGTCGAAGCCATCCTAACCATACATAGCTTAACCTTACACAACATAACGCAACCTAACACAATCTGACATTCCACAACCGCTGTTGCTCGCCTCCTCAAGGCCGAGCAGAGAATAGTAGAGCAATGTAGAGCGCAGAAATGCACATATAGCAGTGTATAGCACAAACGTCAAGAAAATTCTAACCGAACCGTCCCAACCTATCCTAACGAAATGTAACCTAACGCAACCTAACCTGCCGAGACGACTCTAACTGGCCACCCCAGGGGCAAGCAGAACATATTATAGCACATGACAGAGCAGAAACGCAGCGGATGTCGGTGTATAGCGGAAAAGACAAAGTAACCTATCCTGACCTAACCAAGCGTAACGTAACCGAACGTAACATAACACAACCTAGCATGACGAGACCACAATTGCTGGCCTCCACAGAGACAAGCAGAATGTACTAGAGCACAGTAGTGCGCAGAAACTCGCCGCACTGCAGTGAATAGCACAAAGGTCGAAGATAACCCGACATAACATGACCTATCCTAACCTAACCAAACGCAGGGTTACTCAACAGAGCGTGCTTGCAACCACTGTTGCCGGACTCCACACAGCCGAGAAAAATGTTGTAGAGCACAGTAGATCACAGAAATTCACCGAGTGACTGTGAATTGCACGAGAGTCAATGTCATCCCAACCAAACTTATACCTAACATTACCTAACCAAACGTTATCTAACTCGACCTACCGTGCCTCGCCATCTATTGCTCGCCTCCGCAGAGGCAGGCGAAGAATAGCATAGCAATGGAGAGCGCGGATATCCTCCGAAAAGCAGTGCATATCACGAATGTCAAAGAAATCCTAACCAAGCTTTCCTTACCTAACCGAGTGGAACGTAACCTGACTCAAGCTGAAGTGCCGGAAGTACTATTACTAGCCGACCCAGAGCCAAGCAAAACATAGAGCATACTAGAGCGCAGAAATCCACAGAAAAGCGGTGCACAGCACAGAAGGCGCAGCAGCATAGCCTAAACTATCCGGACGCAGCAAAAGCAAACGTATCTAAACTGAACCTAACGTGCCGAGACTACTATTTCTGGCATCCCCAGAAGCAGGCAGAATATAATGGATCACAGTACATCACAGGAATCCGCCGGATGATTGTGCATAGCATGAAAGACGAAGACATCCTAACCAAACGTAGCCTAACACGACATAATCAACGTAGCCTAACCCAACACATCGTGCAGCGACTTTTGCTGGACTCCCCAGGGCCAAGCAGAATATAGCGGAGCACAGTGGAGTACAGAAATCCCCCGAATAGCAGTGTATATTGCGAAAGTGAAGGTTAACCTGACCGAGCATGACACAACCTAACCGAAGCAGATGTAACATAGCACATCCTAACGTGCGCAGAACACTATTGCTGGCATCGCCAGAGCCAAGCAGACAGTACTAGCGCACAGTAGTGCGCAGAAATCAACCACATTGCAGTGAATAGCACATAGGTCGAATATATCCTGAGATAACCTGAACTTGCCTAACACAACCTAGCGTAGCATGGCTCAACGCAACGTGCCGCGACCACAGCACCTGGCACCCCAGAGAAAATCGCAATGTAGTAGAGCACAGTCGATCACAGAAATCCACCGAATAACAGTTTACAGCACGAAAGTCGAAGACGTCCTAACCATACTTAACCTAACCTTACCTAACCAAACGTAACCTTACACAACCTGACGTGCCACAACCACTATTGTTCGCCTCCTCATTGTCCAGCGGAGCAAAGTAGAGCAATGTAAGGCGCATAAATCCACCAAATGGCAATGTATATCGCAAAAGTCAAGGAAATCCTGACCGAACCATCCTAACCAAGCCTAACGGAACGCAACATAATGCAATCTGACGCGCCGAGACCACTGTTACTGGTCGCCCTATAGCAAACCAGGTCATATGATAGCACACTAGTGCGTAGAATGCCGGGGAATGGCAGTGCATAGCACAAAAGTAAAAGTAGCCCCTCCGAACCTAGCCAAGCGTAACGTAAACGAACGTAACCTAACTCAACCTAACATGACGAGACCACAATTGCTGACCGCCACAAAGGCAAGCAGGATACACTAGAGCAGAGTAGTGCACAGAAACGCACAGCATTGCAGTGAATAGCACAGGAGCCGTGGATATCGTAACCGAACCTGACCTAACCAAACGAAACAAAACGAAGCATAGCGTAAAACTGCTTGCCGCGACCACTGCTCCTGGCCTTGCTAGAACAAAGCAGGATGCAGTGGAGCACAGTAAATCACCGAAATCCCCTGAAGAGCAGTGGACAGCACGAAAGTCAAAGGTATCCTAATCAAATATAGCCTAACCTGACCTAACCAATCGTAACATAATTTATCGTAGCGTGACGCGGCAAATATTGCCCCCCCCCCCGGGTAGAGCAGAGTATTGTAGAGCAATGTAGAGCGCAGATATCCTCCGAATTACAGTTTTTGGGACAAAAGTTGAAGAAATCGTAACCGAGCCTTCCTGACCCAACCTAACGGTACGTAACTTTACTCAAACTAACGTGCCGAGACCGCTATTACTGGCCACCTCAGAAGCAAGCAGAGCATATTAGAGCACATTAGAGAGCAGAAATCGACGGAATAGCATTGTACGGCACAAAGTCATAGTAGTCGATCCTAACCTAGCCAAACGTGACATACGAAAACGCAGTATAACACAACCTAACGCTACGAAACCACTATGGCTGGCCACTACGGAGAGAAGCAGAATGTACTAGAGCGCAGCTGTGCGCCGAGTTCCACCGCATTCCAGTGAATAGCACAAAGGTCGAATATATCCTAACCTGACCAAACCTAATCTAAAACAACCAAGCGTAGCGTAGCTCTATGCAACGTACCGCAACCACAGCACCTGGCCTCCCCAGAGCCCAGCAGAATGTTGCAGGGCACAGTCGATCACAGAATTCCCAGGAATAACAGTGTACAGAACGAAAGTCGGAGCCGTCCGTACCAAACGAGCCTGATCTAACCTGACCAATCATAACGTAGCTCAACCTAACATGCCACGGCCACTATTGCTCGCATCCTCAGAGTCGAGCAGAGAATAATAAAATAATGTAGAACACTGAAATCTACCGAATAGCAGTGTATAGCACAAAAGTTGAAGATAACCTAACCAAACCTGACCCAACCTAACCTAAAAGAACGTGGCATAGCCAAACATAACGTGCCGCGATCACTGCTCCTGGCATCATAAGACCCAACCATAATGTAGCAGAACAGGGTGCATCGCAGAAATCCACCGACTAACGGTGTATATTACGAATGTCGAATCAAACCTAACCAAACCTAATCGAACTTAACATAACCCAAGCTGACGTGCCACGACCACTATTGCTCGCCTCCCCACAGTCGAGCAGAGTATAGTAGAGCAATGTAGAGCGCAGAAATCCACCGAATTACAGTTTATGGGACAAAAGTTGAGAAATCGTAACCGAGTCTTCCTGACCCAACCTAACGGAACGTAAACTTACCCAAACTAACGCGCCGAGGCCACTATTGCTGGACACCCCAGAGGCAAGCAGAGCATATTATAGCACATGAGATGGCAGGAATCCACCGAATAGCAGTGTACAGAATAAAAGTCAAAGTAGCGTATCCTAACCTAACCTAACGTAACATAAGCAAACGTACGTAAACTCAACCTAACGCCCCGAGACCACTATTGCTGGAATCCCCAGAGACAAGCAGAATATTCTACAGCACCGCAGAGCGCATAAATGCGCCCCATTGCAGTAGATAGCACAAAAGTCAGACACACCCTGCCCTAACCAGACCGTACCTAACCTATCAAAACGAAGTGTAACTAAGCATGATGTGACGTGTCCAACATTTCTGCCTCAACCAAGAGCCAAACAGAGCATATTAGACCACATTTCGTTCGCAGAAATCCACCGAATAGCAATGAACAGCACAAAAGTCAAAGTAGCGTTTCCCAACCTAGCCAAGCGTAACACATACAAACGTAGCCTAAGTCTACCTAACATGACGAGACCACAATTGCTCGCCTCCACAGAGGCAAGAAGAATGTGCCAGAGCACAGTATAGTTCAGAAATCCACCGCATTTCAGTGAACAGCAGAGAAGCCGGAGATATCCTATCGTACTATAACCAAGCGTAGCATAGCTCAACGCTACCTGCCGCGACAACTGCTGCCGGCCTCCACCGAGCCAGGCAGAATATAGTGGAGCAGAGTAGATCACAGAAATACAACTCGAATCAGTGTATAGCACGAAAGCAGAAACTTCGCTATCCAAACGTATCCTAACCTAAACTAACCAATCGTAATATAACCAAACCTAGCGTGCAGCGGTCACTATTGCTCGCATCCCCAGAGTCGAGCAGAGTACAGTAAAGCAACGCAGTGCGCCGGAATCCACGGAATAGCAGAATATAGCAAAAAGTCGAAGATAACCTATCCTTACCAGACCTAACCATACCTAAAAGAATGTAGCATAACCGAACATAACGTGCCGCGACCACTACTCCTGGCATCTTTGAACCCAATTATAATGTAGTAGAGCAGAGTGAATCACAGAAATCCACGGAATCACATTGCATGTTACGAAGGTCAAAGTAAGCCTTACCAAACATAACCTACCCTAACATAACGAAACATACACAAACTCAATGTAACGTGCCGCGACAACTATTGCTCTCCTCCTCAGGGTCAAGCAGAGTACAGTAGAGCAATGTAGAGCGCAGAAATACACTGAACAGCAGCGCATAGCGCCAAGGCCATGGCCACCTTATCCTAACCTAAGCAAACGTATCGTGACCAAAATAAACCTAATTCAACCACCGCGACGAGACGCATATGGCTGCAGTCCACAGAGCCATGCAGAACATGTTAGAGGAGAGTAAGCCGCTGGAATCCGCCGCATTGCAGTGTATAGCGCAACAGTCATTGATATTCAAGCCTTTACTGGAATAACCTAGTCTAACAAAGCGTTGCCTATCTCGGCACAACGTGCCGAGGCCACTATAGGTGGAATCCCTAGAGCCAAGCAGAACACACTGGAGCACTGTACAGCGCAGAAATCCACCGTATATCTGTGTACAGCACAAAATTCAAAGCTAACCTGCCATAAGCTTGCCAAAGGTAAGGTAACCAAACATAACGAAACATTGCCTAACGAGCCAACAACAATGTTGCTGGCCTCCCCAGGGCAAAGCAGAGCACATTATAGCAGGGTAGAGCGCAGATATTCAACTAATATCAGTGTGTAGTACTATAGTCAGAGCTATCCCCTCCTAACCTGACCAAACGTTACGTAGCACAAGCTGGTGCGCCACGACCACTACTGCTGGCCTCGTGAGAGCCAAGCAGAGTGTAACAGACCAGCGTAGGACGCTGAAGTCGAACGAATAGCAGCGCATTGCGCAAAAGTCATAGCTATCCCAACCAAACATAGCCAAGCCTCTCATAACCAAACGTAACAAAACTTAAACTAACTTACCGCGACCACTGTTCCTGGCGTCCGCAAAGACAAGGAGAGTGTGATAGCGCGCAGTGGAGAGCACAAGTCCATAGAATAGCTGTGCGTAGCGCAAAAGTCGAAGCTATCCTAACCTAACGCAATGTAACCTAATCTAACCATACGTATTGTAACAGAACTCAACATGCTGCGACCACTACTGCTGGACTCCCGAGATTCTAGCCGAATATTGTAGAGCAATGTAGAGCGCGCTAATCCGCCGAAGAGCAGTGTATAGCACAAAGGTCTAAGCTACCATATCCTAACCTAACCAAACATGACAAAGCCAATCGTTACCTGACTCAACCTAACGAACCGGGACCACTATTACCGGCCTCCGCAGAGACGAGCACAATATCCTAGAGCTCAGTAGAGCGTAGTAATCGCATTGCAGTGTGTAGCGCTATAGTCAGAGGTACCCAGCCAAACCTAACATAACCTATTCTAAACGAACGTAATATAACAGGACTAAACGTGCCGCGGCCACTTCCGCTGCCGCCACCGAAGGCAATCTGATTATGATAGAGTACAGTAGAGCACAGAAGATCGTAGAATGTCAGCGCTGAGCACATATGTCAAAGCTGCCCCAACCTAATCCAACCTAACGTAACATAACCAAACTTAATGCAGCTCAATCTAAATAGCCGCCACCGCCATTGCTTGCCGCCATACAGCCAAGCAGAATATTCTAGAACACAGTTGAGCGCAGCCATCCAATGCATTGCAGTGCTTCACACATAGCCAAAGCTATCCTAACCTAACTTGTCCCAACCTAACCTAACCGAACGTAGCCTGACTAAAGATAGCTTGCCGGGAATACTATTCCTGGTCTCCCTAGAGTCCAAGTGAGTATAGTAGAGCAATGCAGAGCTTAGAAATCCACCGAATAGCTGTGAGCAGAACAAAAGTCATAGCAATCCTTTCCTAACCTAACCAATCGTGACATTAGCAAACGCAGCGTAACAAAGCCTATCGTGCCATGATAAATATTGCTGGCCGCCGCAGAGCCAAGCAGAACATAGTAGAGGACAGTAGAGTGCAGAGGTTCACCGGATTCCATTGCATAGCACAAAATACAAAGCCATCCTGACCAACCCTAACCTAACCTAGCATAAGCAAACGTAGCCTAACCCAACCTTTCATGACACGACCGCCATTGCTGGCCACCACAGCGTCGATTAGAGTATAGTAGGGCAAAGAAGAGCACAGAAGTACGCCGAATAGCAGTGAAGGTCATAAAAGACAAAGCTATCCGATGATAACAGAACTATACGTAACATAAATCAACGTAACCTAACTAAGCGTAACGCGCCCCGGACACTACTTCTGGGCTCCCGAGAGCAACTCTGAGAGCATTAGATCGCGGTAGAGCGCAGAAATTCGCCGTAGAGCAGTGTACCGCACAAAAGACGAGGCCATGCTCTTTTAACCTAACCAACCGTAACATCGCCGGACGTAACATAACCACACCTAACCTGACGCGACCACTATTTCTGACTTCCCCAAATTCGAGCAGAGTATAGTACAGCTCAGTATGACGCAGAATTCCATCTAATATCAGTTTATAACACGAAAGTCAGAGGTATCCCTACCTGGCCCAAAATAGCATAACCAAACCAAACGTAGCATATCACAAAGTAACGTGCCGCGACCATTGTTTCGCCCCCCCCCAGAGACAAGCAGAGACAAGTAGAGCAACGCAAAGCGCAAATATCGGCCGAGTAGCAGTGTATAGCACAAAGGTCAAAGCTATCCTGGATGGACCTATCCAATCCTAGCCATGCCAAACGAAACATAACACAACCTAACGTGCGGAGGATACTATTCATGGCCACCCCAGGAGCTAGCAGAACGTGTTAGAGCACAGTAGAGCGCAGAAGTCAGCCGTATGGCAGTGTACAGCACAAAAGTCGAAGCTGTATTATCCTGACCTAACCAAACGTAACATAAACATACGTAACCTGTCTCAACCAAACGTGTCGAGACAACAATTGCTGGCCTCGACAGAGACAAGCAGAACATACTGGAACGCAGTAGGGCGCAGAAATCTACCGAACAACAGTGTACACCACGTAAGTCAAATCTAGCCTAACCGAACCAAACACAACCTAACCATACCGAACGTAACATATACCGAACCAGCGTGCCGAGACTACTAATTCTGGCCTCCCCAGAGCCGCGCAGTGCATATTAGAGCAATGTAGAGAGCAGAAATTCAGCGAATAGCAGTTTATGTCACAAAACTCAGAGCTATCTTATCCTATCCTAACCAAATGTAACATAAGCTGACGTTTGGTAACACAACCTGCCGTGCCGCAATCGCTATTGATGGTCTCAAGTGGGCTAAGCAGAGTACAGCAGAGCATTGTGGGACGCTGAAATCTTCCGAATGGCAGAGTATAGCACAGTAGTCAAAGATGCCTTAAACAAACCCAACCAAATGTAGACTAGCCAAACGTAACATAACCCAACCTAACGTACCGAGAGCATTATTCCTTGAGTCCACAGAGACGAGCAGTGTATGACAGCGCCCAGAAGAGCGCAGTAGTCCATAGAATAGCAGTGTGTGGCACAAAAGTCAAAGTTGTCGTAACCTATCACAACGTAATCTAAAATAACCCAACGCAACCTTACTCAACATAACGAGCCGCGACCACTATTGCTGTCCTCTGTAGAGTCAAGCGGAGTATAGTAGAGCAATGTAGAGCGCAGAAACTCTCCGAGTAGCTGCGTATAGCTCAAAAGTCTTGTCTGCCCTATTCTAACCAAACCAAACGTAACATAAGCAAACGCGACGTAGCTCAGACTGACATTCCGAGACCAATACTGCTGGCCTCCCCAGAGCCAAGCAAAATTTACTAGAGCACAATAGAGCACAGAATGCCACCGAATAGCAGTGTATAGCACAAAAGTCAATGCCATCCTAACCTAACTTAGGCTAACCTTACCGAACCGAATGTAACATAACCAAACTCAACGTGCAGAGGCCAACATAGCTGGTATCCCCATAGACGCGCAGAGTATACTATAGCACATTAGAGCGCAGAAACCTACCGAATGGCGGTGTATAGCTTTAAAGTCAAAGCTGTACTCTCCTAACCAATCCATACGTAACATAACCGAACGCTATATATCTCAAACTAGCGTGCCGAGACCACCATTGCTGGCCTCCCCAGAGCTAAGCAGAATTTACTAGAACACGGTAGAGGGCAGAAGTGGACCGAATAACAGTTTATACCACGAACGTCAAAGCAACCGAACCTAACACTAGCTAATATACCCTAACAAAACATAGCCTAACTGAACCTGACGTGCCGAGACCACTGGCCTCCCCCGAGTCGAGCAATGTATAGTCGAACAATGTAGAGCGTAGAAGTCCTCCGAATTGCGGTGTATAGCACAACACTCACAGCTATCGTATGCTAACCTATCCAATCGAGACGTCACCGAACGTAGCCTAGCAAAACCTATCATGCCACGGCCACTGTTGCTGGCTACCCCAGGGACGAGCACAGTATGGTAGAGAGCAGCAGAGCGCAGAAAGCCACCAACTAGCAATGTACAGCACAAAAGTCATGGATATCCTAACCTACCAATGCCCAACCTAGTCTGACCAAACGTAGAATAGCTAAACCTAAAGTGTCGCAACCACTTTTGCTGTCTTCCCCGGAGGAAAACAGAATATGATAGAGCACCGTAGAGCACACGCGTCCGTAGAATATCAGTGTTGAGCACATAAGTCAGAGATATCCTGACCTAACCCAACACAGCCTGACCTAACCAAACGCAATCTAACATACCCGTACGTACCTCTACCACTATTGCTGCACTCCAAAAAGCATAGTAGAGCATAGTAGAGCGTAGAAGTCCACCGATAATCAGTGTATTCCACGAAAGTCAGATCCGTCAAAACCTAACCCAAACTAACTTAACGCAGCCATACGTAGCTTGTCTCACACTAACGGGCGGGACCACAATTACAGGTCCCCACAATGCCGAGCAGAGTATAATGGAGCAATGTGGAGCGATGAAATTCACCGGATAGCCGTCTATAGAACAAAAGTCAAATGTGCCCAGTCCTATCCGATCGAAACTTAATACAAAGGAACGTAACCTAACTGAACCTAACGTGCCGAAACCACTATTGCTAACCTCCCCAGAGCCAAGCAGAATGTACAGGAGGACAATAGCGTGCAGCAATTCACCGCACTGCTGTGTATAGCACAAAAATGGAAGGTACCATAACATAGCTTGTCTTGACCTAACCTAACCGAACGTAGGCTAACTCAACGTAAGGTGCCGAAATTACTATTCCTGGCCTCCCCAGATCCAAGCAAAGGATATTACAGCAATGTATAGCGCAGAAATTTACATAATGGCGGTGCATAGCATAAAAGTCGAAGCTATCGTGTCCTATCCCAACCAAACGTAACATAACTTTAAGTAATTTATCTAAACCTAAGGTGCCAAGAGCACTATTGCTGGCCTCCACTGGATCGAGCAGATCACAGTAGAGCACAGCAGTTGCAGAAGTCCAACGAATAGCAGTGTATACCGCGAAAGGCGAAGCTATCCTAACCTAACCCAAACCAACGTAACACAACCAAATGTTGTCTAGCTGCACATATCGAGCCGAGCAGAGAATATTCGAACTTAGTGGAACGCAGAAATGCACCGAATAGCTGTGTATAGCACAAAAATAGGAGTTATCCTAACCAAACTTTGCCCAACCTATCCTAAACGAACGTAATATATCTCGGCATAACTTGTCGAGGCTAAGAGTGCTGGCCTACGCAGGTCCAAGCTGGACATGCTATAGCCTTGTAGAGCGCTTAAATCCGCAGAATAGCAGTTTACAGCACAATAGTCTATGGTATCACATCCAAACCTAACCAAACGTATCCTAGCTGAACCTATCGCGCCGCGGCCACTATTTCTGTCCCCCACAGAGCAAAGCAGAGAATATTAGGTCACAGTGAAGCGTAGAAATCCATCGAATAGCAGTGTACAGCACAAAAGTCAAAGCTACCAAGGCCTTATATAACCACACGTGGCATAAGCAAACGTAACCTAACTCGACCTATCGTGCCTAGATTACTATTGATGTACTCCCCAGAGCAAAGTGGAAGATATCAGATCACTGTCGGTCGCAGGAATCCACCGAGTAGCAGAGTATAGCGCGAAAGTCAAAGCTACCCTCTCATAAATTTGCCGACCGTAACATTGCCGAAAGCAGTATAACTCAAACTAACGTGACGCGACCACTGTTGCTGGCCTCCTCAATGTGAAGCAGAACATGCTAGAGGGGGTAGAGTGCAGAAACCCTTAGGATTGCAGTGTATAGCTGAAAGTTCAGAGCTACACACATCTAGCCCAAGCGAACGTAACCTACCCGAACGAAGCCTAACTAGACATAACGTGCCGCGACCACCATTCCTGGACCCCACAGGGCAAAGCAGAAAATATTAAAGCATAGTAGGACGGTGAATCCACGTAATAACGGAGCATACCACGGTAGTCAGGGCTATCCACACATAACCTAAACAAACATAACCAAACTAACGTAGCCTAACTCAATCTAACGTGCCGAGACCATTCTTGCGGGCCTCCCCAGTGACACGCAGAATATACTCGAGCACAGTAGAGCGTAGAATGACTCCAAATAGCACTGCGTAGCCCAAAAGTCAAAGCTATCCTAAACGAATCCAACATAACTTAACCACACCAAACGTAACGCATGGCAACATAGCGTGCCGAGACCACAATTGCTGGCCTCCCCAGTGTCAAGCAGTGCATATTAGTGCAATGTGGAGAGTAGAAATTCCCCGAAAGCAGTTTACATAGCAGAACTCAAATCGACCCTATCCTAACCTAACCAAACGTAACATAAGCAGACACAACGTAACTCAACCTAATGGCCTCACGAGGGCCACGCACTGTATAGCAGGGCACTGTAGGACGCTGACGACTTCCGAATAGCAGAGCATAGCGCAGGATTTAAGGCTGCCTTAACCATACCTCTCCAAATGTAGCATATCCAAACGAAACATAACGCAACCAAACGTACCGAGGGCATTGCTGCTGGCGTCCAGAGAGACAAGCAATGTGTGACAGCGCACTGAATAGCGCTGAAATCCATAGGATAGCAGTGTGTTGCACAAAAGTCGGATCTATACATACCCAACAGATCGCAAACTCACATAACGAAACGTAACCCACCTAAACCAAACGTGCCGCGACCTCTATTGCTAGCCCCCACAGAGTCAAGTAGAACACATTAGTGGAGGGTAGAGGGCAGAAAACGATTGAACTGCAGTGTATATCAGGAAAGTCCAACCTGCCCATACCTAACCCAAACTAACTGAACTTAACCAAACATAGCATAGCTAATCCTAACGTGCCGAGGCCGCTATTGCTGCCCCTCCCAGAGCCCAACAGGACATACTAGAGCACAGTAGATAGCAGAAATCCGCCGAATAGCAGCGTGCAGCACAAAAGTTAAAACCATCCTGACCAAACTCAGCCTTACCAATCCTATCCGAAAGTAGCTTGACACATTATAAATATCCAAGACCACTACTGCTGGCATTGCCGGAGCCAAGCTGAAAACATTAGAGCAATGTAAGGTGCAGAACCCCACCTAATATAAGACTATTGCATTGAAGGCATAGCTATCCTCTCCTAACATAGAGAATCGTAACATAACCGAACGTATCGTAACATTCACAGACGTGCCGCGACCACTATCTCTGGCCTCCCCAGATCCAATCAGGACGTGCTAGAGCGCAGGAGAGGGCAGAAATCCAATGAATAGCTGCGTAGAGCACAAAAGTTGAATCCACGGTGTGCAAACTTTGCCTAACCCAACCTGGACGAACGTAACCGAACTCACCATAACGAGACGAGACTACCATTTCTAGCCTTGCCAGAGCCAAGCTGAAAATATTAGAGCACTGAAGGGCGCCGCAGTCCACCTGATAGCAGACAATAGCACTAAGGTCATCGCTATTATCTCCTAACTAGACCAAACGTAACCTAAATCAACCTAACGTGCCGCGGCCACTATTGCTGGTCTCCGCAGAGTTTTGCTGAAAGCGATAGTGGAGAGTAGAACGCACGTGTCCATATAATCGCAGTGTTTATCAGAAAAGTCAAATTCACCCAAGCCTAACCCAAGCCAACAGTACATATCCATACATAGCCTGACACAACCAAACGTGCCGAGACCGCTATTTTTGCTCGCCACAGAGACAAGCAGGTTATACTAGAGCGGAGTACAACGCAGAAATCCACCGAATAGCTGCGTACAGCAAAAAAGTTGAAGCTAATCTGACGAAACTGAGCCCGACGTGACATAACCGTGCCCTAACTGACTCGACATAACGTGCCGAGGGCGCTATTGTTTCCATCCCTTGAGCCAAGCTGGACATACTTGAGCACAGCAGAGCGCAGAAATACTCCGGATAGCAGTGTACAGCCCAAAAGTTAAGGCTACCCTGTCCAAACTTAGCCTAACCCAAGCTAACAGAACGCAGCCTGACTCACCATAATATGCCAAGACCAACCTTGCTGGACTTGCCATAGACATGCTGAATATATTAGTGCATCGTAGGGCGCGGAGATCTCCATGACAGCAGGATACTACACTTAAGACAAAGCTATACCCTCCTAAGTTAGCCGAACGTAACATGATCAAACCAAACCTAACCCAACCTAACGTGCCGCGACCACAACAGCTTACCTCCCCAGAGTCAAGCAGAATATATTAGTGGAGTCAAAGCTACCCGAGTCTAACCCAAACCACCTGAACATAATCAAACACAGCATAATCCAACCTAACGTGACAAGACCGCTACTGCTGCCTTCGCCAGAGACAAACAGGACATACTGGAGGACAGTAGAGCGCAGGAATCCTCCGAAAAGCAGTATACACCACAAAAGGTAAGGCCTTCCTGATCAAACTTAGCCTTACCCAGCCTAACCGAACGTAACCTGACTCGTCATAACGTGCCGAGGCAACAATTGATGGCCTTCCCAGAACCAGGCACGGTTACGTAGCACTGCACGGAGCAGAAGTCCACCCCACAGCAGAGTATAGCACTGAAGTCAAACCTGTCCTCTACTCATCTGGCCAAACGTAACATAGCCAAATGTGACGTAGCTCAACCTAACGTGCCGATACCGCTATGGTTGCCCTCCCCAGAGCCATGCAGGTCATAATACAACACAGTAGAGCGCACAAATCCAACGAGTGGCAATGTACAGCACAAAAGATAAAACTACCCTGACCAGACTTAGCCTGATCCAACCAAACCGAAAGTAACCTGTCTCATGGTAAAGTGCCGCGACCATTATTGCTGGCCTTTCCAGAGTTTAGCTGATAATACTAATGCACAGTAGGGAACAGAAATCCGCGTAACAGAAGACTGCACCGCTAATGTCAAAGCTACCCTCTCCGAACCTAACCAAACGTAACATAACCAAACGTAGCCTAGGTCTACCTGACGTGCCGCGAAGGCTATTGCTGGCCTCCACAGAGCAAAGCAGGACACATTAGTGGTGAGAGGAACGCGGAAATCCATGGAATTGCAGCGTGTATCTGGTAAGTCATAGCTACCCACACCTAACCCAAACCAACAGGGTATAACTAAACATAGCCTAACACCAACTAACGTTCGGAGACCGCTATTGCTGCCCGCCCCACAGCAAAGTAGCACATACTAGAGTAAAGTAGAGCGCAGAAATCCGTCGAATAGCTATGTACAGCAAAAAAGTTAGAGCTGCACTGACCAAACTTTTCCCGACCCAACATAACCGAACGCACCTGACTGAACCTGACGTCCCGCGACGAATATTGCTGGCCTCCACAGAACCAAGCAGAACAAATTAATGGAGGGTAGAACGCAGAAATCCATAGAATCGCGGTGTACATACGTGAAGTCGAAGGTACCCAAACGAAACCCAAACAAACAGGACATAACCAAACTTAGCCTAACTTAACATAACAGGCCGATACCACTATTGCTGGCCTGCCCAGAGCCAAGCAGTACATATTAGAGTGGGCGCAGCGCAGAAATCCATAGAATCTCTGTGTATAGCAGAAAAGTCAATGCTACCCAAACCTAGCCTGGGGCAACGTAGCTCAGCCAAACGAAGCCTATCTCAACGCAACGAGCTGCGACGGCAATAGCTGGGCACCCCAGGGCCAAGCAGAATATAGTTTAGCACAGTAGAGCAGAAAAATCCTCCGAAAAATTGTGTATACCACGAAAGTCTATGCGACCCGCACATAACACACACAAACATATCCATACCGAACGTAGCCTAATTCAACCTAACGTGTCGAGACCACCGTTGACGGCCTCCACTGAGCCGAGCAGAGTGTAGTAAAGCCAAGTAAGGTGCAGAAAGCCGCCACATTGCAATATAATTAACAAGAGTCATAGGTATCACAACCTAACCATACCTAACCTAAACTAACCAAGCGTAGAATGAATAGACCTAACGAGCCAAGGCCTCGACTTCTGCCCTCCTCAGAGCAAAGCAGAACATATTAGAGCAGAGTAGATCGCAGAAATCCGTAGAATCGCAGTGCATAGCACAATAGTCGAATCTACCATAACCTTACCTAACCAAGAGTTATCTAACCAGACGTAGCATAGCTCAACCGATCTTGCCGCGGCTACTGTTCCTGGCGTCCCGGGAGACAGACAGAGTTTGAATGCGCACAGTAGAGCGCAGAAGTCCATAGAATAGGAGTCGGCAGTTCAAAGGTCAGAGCTATCTCTAACTAACCCAGCGTAACCTAACACATCCAAGCGTAGTATAACTCAATCAAACGTGTCGCGAAAACTATTGCTGGTCACCCCAGAGCCATGAAGAACATATCGGACGAGAGTAGGGCGCAGAAGTCCATAGGATCGCAGTGTACAGCGGAAAAGTCATAGATGTCCACAGATACCCCATGCTAACGTAAGATAACCAAACGTAATCTAGCTCAGTCTAGCATCTCGCGGGCACACTTTCTCGCACCGGCAGTGCAAAGCAGAGCATATTAGAGCTCACTAGCGCGGAAAAATCCCCCGAATGCGAGTATTTAGAACAAAAGTCATAGCTATCACAACCAAACATAGCCAAACCAAGAGTAACCAAGCGTTGCATGACAAAACCGAACGTGCCGCGGCCACTATACCTGGCCTCCGCAGAGACGGGCAGAACATATTAGATAAGAGTCGAGCGCAGAAATCAATAGAGTGCCAGTGAATGGCAGATAGGTCAAAGCCACACAAACCTAGCCCGTATCTGAGTATCCTAACCAAACGTAACACAACTCAACCTATCGTGTCGCGGCCGCCACTTCTGGCCTCCCCAGAGCAAAGCAGGGCATATTAGAGCACAGCAGAGGGCAGGTGTCCACCGAATAACGGTGCATAGCACGAATGTCACAACCACCCTAAGCAATCTTGACCTGCCCTTACCTAACCAAACGTAACCTAGCACAAAATTTCGTGCCACGACCGCCATTGCTGTCCACTCCAGAGTCGAGTAGAGTATAGTAGAGCAACGAAGAGCGCTGGAATCCACCGAATAGCAGTGTATAGCACAAAAGTCAAGATTACCCCATCCTAACCTAACCAAACGAAACATAACGGAGCCTGCCTGCGCAGCGCCAAGCAGAGCATATTTGAGCGCGTTAGTGCGCAGAAATCCACATAATAGCAGTTTACAGCACAAAGGCCTATGCTATCCTCTCCGTACCTAGCCAAACGTAACGTAGGCAGACATAACGTAACCGAATCGGACGTGCAACGACAGCTATTGCTGGCCGCGCGAGAGATTGGCAAGGTATAGCAGAGCAATGTGGAACGCTGAAATCGCCCGAATAGCAGTGTATAGCAAAAAGTAGGAGGTACCCTAGCTTTATCTGACATAACCAATCCTAGCCAAACGTAACCAATCCCAACCTAACGATCCTAACCCACAATTACCTCCATCCACAACGCCAAGCAGGGCATAATAGAGTAGGGTAGAACGCAGAGGTTGACAGAATGACAATGAGTTGTACGAAAGTCAAAGATATCCTAACCAAACCCAAACAAACCTAACCTAACAAAGCGTAACCTGCCCCTGCATAACTCTCCGCGGCCACCACTTCAAGCTTTCCCAGATTACAGCAGAGAATATTAGATCGCGGGTTAGAGGAGAAAGCACCGAATAGCAGAGTATAGCACAAAAGTCAAAGCTATCCATTCCGAACATAACCAAACACAACCTAACCGAACGCAGCTTAACACAGACTAACGTGCCGAGGCAACTATTGTCGTCCTCCCCATCACCAATCGTACCAAATTAGAGAGCAGTAGAGCGCAGAAGTCCACCGAATAGCTGAGTATTGCACAAAGGTCAAAGCTGTCCTAATCAAACCTAACCAAACATAACCTAACCCAAAATAACATAACTCAAATTAACGTGCCGAGAGAAATATTCCAGGCATCCGCATAGACGCGCAGAGTGTGATAGTGCACAGAAGACCGCAGAGGTCCATGGAATAACAGTGTGTAGCACAAAAGTCAGAGCTATCCTAACCAAACGAAGCGTAACCTATCCTAGACGAACGTAATCTAACTCAACTTAACGTGCGGCGACCTCTACAGCTGCCCCCGTCAGAGCCATGCGGAACATATTAGATGAGAGTAGAGCGCAGATATCCATGGAATCGCAGTGCATAGCACAATAGTCGAAGTTACACTATCCTGACATAGCCAAATATAACATTACCGAACGTTGCTTAATTCAAATTAACGCCCCGAGACCACTATTCCTTTCCTCGCCAGAGCAAAGCCGAACATACTAGGGCACAGCAGAGCGCAGAAGTCCGCCGAAAAACTGCAAATACCATGAAAGTCAAAGCAATCCAATACTGACCCAAACTATCATAACCTGAACGAACGTAGCCTGACTCAACCTTACGTGAAGAGAACACAATTACTGGCCTCCCGAGAGTCCAGCAGAATACAGTACAGCAATGTAGAGCGTAAAAATGCTCCGAACAGCGGCGTACAACGCAAAAGCCGGAGCTATCCCTTCCTAACCTGACCAACCGTAACATTACCAAACGTAGCACAACACAGCCTGTCATGCCATGACCACAATTGCTGGCCTCCCCAGGGTCGAGCAGAGTATCGTAGAACACAGTAGGGCGCAGAAAGACACCAAATAGAAATGAAGAGCACAAAAGTCAAAGATATCCCGACCTGACAAGATCAAACCTAACCTTGCCAAACGTAGAGAAACAGACACTAACCTGTCACGAACACTATTGCAGGCTTCCCCAGATACGAGTAGAATATGATAGAGAACAGTGGAGCACAGATGTCCACAGGACACCAGTTTTGAGCACACATGTCAAAGCTATTCTTACATAACCAAACGTAACCAAACCTTGAAAAACGGAATCTAACTCAACCTAACATGCCGCGACCAGTATTGCTGGCCCCCACCGAGCTAAGCAGAGAATAATAACGGAGAGAAGTGCGCAGAAGTCCACAGGATCGCAGTGTATAGCAGCAAAATCGAAGCCACTCAGACCTAACCAAGGCAACCGTAACATATCCAAACGCCTCCTATGTCAACATTACGTGCCGCGACCACTACTGCTGGCCTCTCGAGAGTCGAGTTGAGTATAGTAGAGCAACGTACAGGACAGGAATCCGCCGAATCGCCGTGTCAAACACAAAAGTAGAAGCTACCCTTTCCTACCATAACCAATCCAAATATAACCAAACGCAACATAACTCAGACTAACGTACCGAAACATATAATTCTGGACTCCCAGAGCTGAGCAGAATATACTACAGCACGGCGGAGCGCAGAAATCCTATGAATAGCGGCGTATAGCCATAAAGTCAAAGTTATCCTGTCCTAGCCGTGCCAGTCGTAACAAATCCGGACATAGCCTCACAAGACCTACCGTGCCGAGACAAAAATTGCTAGCCTCCCCAGCGCCAATCAGAGCATATTACAGCGGAGCAGAGCGCAGAAATCCACTGAGTAGCAGTGTACTGCACAAAAATCAAAGCTACCCCATCCTAACCTAACCAAACGTAACCTAACCAAAAGTAACATAACATAGTCAAACGTGCCTAGACCACTATTGCTGGACGCCCCACATTCGAGAAGAGTAATGCAGAGCACAGTAGAGCGTAGAGATCCACCGAATAGCTGTTTGTAGCACAAAGGTCAATGCTACCCTGTCCGAAACTAACCGAACGTAACATAAGTGCAACGAAAGTCATTGCAGGCCGCGCGAGAGCTAAGCAGAGTATAGCAGAGCAATGTGGAACGCTGAAATCGCTCTAACAGTAGTGTGTAGCAAAATGTAGGAGGTACCCTAACCTAATCTGACCTCACCTAACCTAGTCAAACGCATCCAATTCCAACATAACGTGTCTAGCCCGTAATTGCTGCCCTCCCCGCCGCCCAGCAGGGTATATTAGAGGAGAGTAGAGCGCAGTGTTCGATATTGCGGAAGTTTATTTCACAAAACTCAAAGATATCCTAACACAATCAAAACAAACTTAACATAACCGAGCATAACCTAGCGCAACCTATCCCACCGCGGCCACTATTTCAAGCATTCTCAGATGAAAGCACGGAATATTAGATCACAGTAGAGCGCAAAGATCCACTCAATAGCAGTGTATAGCACGAAGGTCAAAGCTGTCCTGTTCTAGCCTCACCAAATTAAACCGAACCAAACGTAATATAACTTAACCTAACCCACCGCGACCGCTATTGCTTGCCCCCCCAGGGCCAATCAGAGCATGTTAAAGCAGAGTAGAGCGCAGAAATCCACCGAGTAGCAGTGTACTGCACAAATATCAAAGCTATCCTATGGTAACCTAACCAAACGTAACATAACATAGCCAAACGTACCTAGACCACTATTGCTGACCGCCCCAGATTCGAGCAGAGTAATGTAGAGCACAGTAGAGTGCAGAAATCCACCGCATATCAGTGTAAAGCACAAAGGTTAAAGCTACCCTATCCTAACGTATCAAAACGTGACATAAGCTGACGTAACGTAACACATACTGACGCCCCACGAGCGCTATTGCTGGCAACACGAGAGCTAAGTAGAGTATAGCGAAGCAACCTAGAGAGCTGATGTCGTCCGAATGGCAGTGTATAGCACAAAGGTCATACCTATCACAACAAAGCTCAACCATACATATCGTAACCAAACGTAACATAACTCAACCTAACGTGCCGAGTGCACTATACCTGGCGTCCACACCGACAATCGGATATCCATGGAGCACAGAAGGACGCAGATGTCCATACAATGACAGTGTGCGGCACGAAAGCCAAGGATAACCTAACGTAACCTCTCCACGTCCAGCCAAGCCGGGCGTATAACGTGCCGAGAATAATATTGCTGGCCTCCCCAGAGACAAGCAGGGTGTATTAGAGCAACATACAGCGCCGTACACCACCAAATAGCGATGTGTGGCGTAAAAGTCAAAGTTACCCTATCCTAATATAACCAACCGCAGTATAACCAAACGTAACCTAACTCAACCTAACTTACCTACAACACTATTGCTGTCCTCTCCAGAGCTAAGTCTAATATACTAGTGCACAGCAGATCACGGAAGTCCGCGGGGTTGAATTGCAAAGCTTAAATGACAAAGATAACCTAATACGGCCTAACCTACCCTAACCCAAAGGAACGTAGACTAACTCGGCATAAGGTGCCGATAACACTATTGCTTCTTTCCCAGAGCCAAACTGAACATATCAGACAACAGTGGAGCGCAGAGGTCCACCGAATAGAAGAGTATAGCATAAAAGTCTATGCTATCCTCTACTAACCTAACCAATCGTACCATAAAAAAAACGTAACCTAACTCAACCTAACGTGCAGCGACCACGATTGCTGGCCCGCCACAGTCGTGCAGAGTATCGTGGAACGCAGTAGAGCGCAGAAATCCACCTTATAACGGTATACGTCAAGAAAGTCAAAGATATCCGAAACAAAGCCAAACGAGCATAACTTCATGAAACGAAACCTAACTCAACCGACCGTGCAGAGACCCCTATTGCTTGCTTCCCCATAGCCAGGCAGAGCATACTAGAGCACATTATAGCGCAGTGGTCCACCGAATAGCAGTATATAGCACAAAAGTCAATTTTATCCCCTCGAACCTAACCAAGCGCAGCATACCCAAACAAAACAAAACAAAACCTGACGTGCCTAGACCAATATTTCTGGCCTCCTCATAGCCAAGGGGAACATATTGGAGGAGAGTCGAGCGCAGAAGTCAATAAGATGCATATATGTAATAAGGTCAAAGCTATCCAAACGTGACCCATGCGAACATAACCCAACAGAACGTAACCTAACAAAACCTAACGTACCGCGGCCACCATTTCTCACCACGCCAGAGCAACGCAGGGTATATTAGAGCGCAGTAGAATGGTGAAATCATCCGAATATCCGTGAACAGCACAAATGTCATAGTTATCCCATCTTAACTTAACGAATCGTAGCATTGCAAGCGTAACCGAACACAACCTAACGTGGTGCCACCACTATTGCTGGCCTCGCCAGAACAAAGCAGAATATATTAGAGTACAGTGGAGTGCAGAAATCGACAGAATCGAGGTGTACAGCAAAAAAGTCAAAGATACCGAAACCTAACCCAAACTAACATAGCCATGCTCAACGTAACGTCCCGCGACAAATATTGCACGCTACCCGGTGCCAAGCAGATTAGAGCGCAGCGCAGTGGAGGGCAGAAAACCACCGAATAACTGTGAATAGTCAAAGTTATGCTAACAGAACTTACCCTAACATAACCGAACCAGACGTAACATATCTCAACCTTACGTGCCCCAACCGCTATTGCAGGCATCCTGAGAGTCGACCAGAGTATAGAAGTGTAACGCAGAGAGCAGAAGTCCATCGAATAGCAGTGTATAGCGCAAAGGTCGAAGCTATCCCCTCCTTCCCCAGCCAATCGGAACATAACAAAACGTAACATACCTCAGACTGTCGTAACGCTACCACTGTTGCCTGCCTCCACAGAGCCAAGCAGAACATACTAGGGCTCAGTAGGGCGCAGAAATCCACCGAATATCAGTCAGTAGCACAAAAGTCAAAGCAATCATGACGAAACGTAACCTAACCTAGCCCAGCCAACCGAAACCTAACTCAAACAAACGTGTCACGACCGCTATTGCTGGCCTACCCGGAGACAAGGAGATGCCAGCAGAGAAATGCAGAGCGCAGATATCTACCGAACAGCTGTGTACAGCACACATGTCAAGGATATACTAACCAAACCTAACCTAACGTAGCCAACCCAACTCAATGTAGCGTGCCGAGACCACTATTGATGCCCCCCCCCCCCAGAGCCAAACAAAGCATATTTGAACACAGAATTGCGCTGAAGCATACCTAATAGCTGTATATAGCGCATAAGTCAATGCCATCCTCTTGCACACTGACCAAACGTAATATAACCAAACGTAGTATAAACCAAATCAACGTGCCGGAACCACCATTACTGGCATTCCCACGGACGAGCAGGGTATCGTGGAGCAGTGTATAGAGCAGAAAACGTCAGAATAGCAGTGTGTAGGACAGGAGTCCAGGCTTCCCTCTCTTAGCCCATCCAAACTTAATACAACCAAACGTAACACAACTTAAACCAACGTGACGAGACCATTATTGCTGGATCCCCAGTGACAACCAGAAAATACCAGAGCACAGTAGAGCGCAGGAAGCCACCGTATAGTAGTGTGTACCACGAAACTGGAAGATTTGCAGACCTAACCCAATCAAGCGTACCTAACCAAGCGTAGCATAACTCAACATAACAAGCCGAAACCGCTATTGCTGGCCTCCTCAGAGACGAGCAGAGTATAGTAGAGCAATGTAGAGCACAGAAATCTATCGAATAGCAGTGTACGGCACAAAAGTGTAGGTTAACCTGTCCCAAACTAACAAAACGTGACATAACCGAACGCAGGCTAGTCGAAACCAAACTGCCTAGACCACCATTGCAGGCCTCCCCATCGCCAAGCAAAACATATTACAGGAGACTAAAGAGTAGAAGTCCATAGGATGGCAGCGTATACCACAAAAGTGGAAGATAGCCGGTCCTAATATAGCCTCAAATAACAAAACGAGACGTAACACATCTGAACCTAAATGCCGCGAACACTATTGCAGACCGCCCGCGAGTCGAGTTGAGTATAGAAGAGAACTGTAGAGCATAGAAATTGAACGATTATCAGTGCATACCGCGACAGTCGTCGCCATCCAAACCAAACCCCAAATAACATAATCTAACCAAACGTAACCTAACTCGACCTAACGTGACGAGAACACTACTGCTGGACTACGCAGGACCAAGCAGAATATTCTACAGCAGAGTAGAGCGTAGAAATCGTCTGCATTGCAGTGGATAGCACAAAAGTCAAAGACGTCATGACCAAACCCAAAATAACCTGACCTAACCAAACGTAATCCGACGCAACATAACGTACTGCGGCCAGCATTGCTGGTCACCGCAGAGTCAAGCAGAGTATATTAGTGCAATTTCGAACGCAGAAGTCCACCGCATAGCGGTGTATGGCACAAATTTCAACGGTATCCTCTCGCAACCTAAGCAATTGTTACACAACCAAAGGTAACATATCACAACCTAACGTGCCGAGGTCGCTATACTGGCATCCACAGAGCCAAGCAGAACATACAGGATCACAGTAGAGTGCAGAAGTCCAACGAAAGGCAGTGTATAGCACGAATGTCAAAGATACCGTAACCACGCCTAGCCTAATACTAAATTACCCGAACGTAACATAGTACACCATAACGTGCAGCGAACACCATTCTTTTCATATCATGCGCCAAGCAGGATATAGTAGTGCACAGTAGAGAGTAGAAGTGCACCAAATAGCGGTGTACAGCATGAAAGCCAAAGCTATACTAACCTAACCCGACCGAGCCTAACACTGCCAAACGTAACTTAACTCAACCTAACGTGCGGTGAACACAATTGCTGGCCACCTCGGAACAAAGCAGAGAATAGTAGCACGCTGTTGACCGCAGAAATTTACCCAATCGGAGTGTACAGCACTGATGTCAAAGCCATTCATACCTAACCTAGCCTAACCTACCACAACGAAGCGTAACCGATCCCAGTACATCGTGCAGCGACCACTATTGCTGTCATCCCAGAGCCATGCAGGATATGCTGCTGCACAGAAGAGAACAGAGATCCACCTAATTGCAGCACATAGCACAAAATTCAATGTTGTCCTGTCCCGACCTAACCAAACATAGCATAACCCAATGTACCATAGCACAACCTAACTTTCCTAGATAAATGGTGCTGGCATCCCCATCGCCAAGCAGGACATATTAGAGGCGATTAGAGTGTAGAGGTCAATAGAATGGCAGTGTATAGCACAAAAGTCAAAGCCATCCTAGCCAAACATAGCCAAACCTAACCAAATCAAACGTGACATGACTAAACCAAACGTGCCGAGACCACCATTACTACTCTCCGAAGAGCCAAGCAGAACACACATCAGCACAGTAGGGCGTAGAAGCCACCGCATTGAAGTGTAAAGCTGGAAAGTAGAAGAGATCCTAACCTAACACAACCAAACGCAACCAGTCCGAATCTAACGTGTCTAGACCACCACTGCTGGCCTCCACATCGCCAATCGGGTCATGCTAGAGGAGAGCAGATCGCAGAGGTCCTTATGGCGGCTGTGTTGAGTACGAAAGTCAAAGATATCCCAACTATACCCAAACAATCCTAACCTAACCAAACGTAAACAAACATAAAGTTACGCGCCGCGGCCACAATTTCTGGAGTCCCCAGAGCAAAGCTGTGAATATTAGATCACAGCGGAACGCAGAAATTCAGCGTACAGCAGCCTACAGCAGAAATGACAAAGCTATCCTATACTCTCCTAGCCACAAATATCACAAAGAAACGTAACTTAAGTCAACCTAACGCGCCTGGGCCACTAATGTTGGAATACCCAGAATAAAGCAGAATATGATAGAGCACAGGAGAGCGCAGAAATCCGCCGCAATGAATTGCAAGGCACAAGAGCCAAAGGTACCCAAACCTGACCTGACAGAACCAAACATAGCCAAACTAAGACTAACTATACATAACGTGCCAAGAACACTACTGCTGGCATCTCCGGCGCCATGCAGAGCACATTATAGCACAGTACAGCGCAGAAATCCACCGAATAGCAGTGTATAGCACAAAAGCCAAAGCTATCCTTGCCTAACCTAACCAAGAGCAACCTAACCAAACCTAGCCTAACACAACCTATCGTGCCATGGCCACTAATGCTGGCATCCCCAAATGCGAGATGAGTATACTAGAGCACAGTGGAGCACGGGGGTCCAAAGGAAGCCAGTTTCTAGCACATATGTCAGAGATATCCTAGCCTAACCCAACCAAGCCTACCCTATCAAAACGTGACTACACCAAACCTAACGCTCCCTGACCAGCATTGCTCGCCTCCACAGAGCCGAGCGGAGCATAATAGAGGAGAGGAGAGGGCAGAAATACATAGAAATGCAGTGTACGGCTGAAAAGTCGATGCCATCCAAACCTAATCAAAGATAACATAACCAGCCAAACGTATCTTATCCCGACCTAACGTGCCAAAAACACTGTAGCCGGCCTCGCCAGAACCAAGCATCACGTACTAAAGCACAGTAGAGCGCAGAGATCTGCCGAACAACTGTCTATTCCACGAAAGTCAAAGCAACCCAAACCTAACCCATCATAACGTAACCTAACCAAACGTAGCATAACTGTACCAAACGTGCCGAGAACACTATTACTGGACTCTCCGGACTTGAGCAGATGCAAGTAGAGTAATGCAGAGTTCAGATGTCGATCGAATAGTAGTGTATGGCACAAAAGTCAAAGACATCCAGAACTAACAGGACCTAACCTATCCTAACCGAACGCAGAGTATCTAAGCCTAACGTGCCGCGACCAATATTGCTGGCTTCCCCAGAGACAAGCAGAATATGATAGAGCACCGTACAGGACAGAAGTCCATAGGATATCCGTGTTGAGCACATATGTCAAAGCTATCCTAACCAAACCCAACCAACCCCACCATATCCAAACGTAACATATCCAAACCTAGCGCCCTGCGACCAGTATTGCTGGCCTCAACAGAACCGAGGAGAGCATAATAACAGAGGGCAGAGCGCAGAAACATATGGAATCGCTGTATGTAGCAGAAAAGTCGAAGCTATCCAAACCCATCAAGAGCTAACGTAACCCAACCGAATGTATCTTATCTCAACCTATCGCGACGAGACCACATTTACTGACCTCCTCAGAGCCATGCAGATCACACGAGAGCACAGTAAAGCGTAGAAATTCGCCGGATAGCAACGTATACCGCGAAAGTCAAATATATCCAAACCTAATCCAAACGAACATAACGAAGCGAAACGTAACCTAACTCAACCTAACAGGCCGAGACAAATATTACTGGCCTCCTCAGGGCGATGCAGAATGAACTGGGGCACATTAGGCCGCAGAAAGCCCCCAAATAGCAGTGTATAGCACAAAAGTCAAAGACATCCTAGCCTAGCATGACCCAGCCAAACCTAACCAAACGTTGAATAACTAAACTTAACGAGCCGGGACCTTTATTGCTTGCTTCGCAAGAGACTAGAATAACATGCTAGAGCACAGTAGAGCGCAAAAGTCCACCGAATGTCAGTGTACAGCACAAAAGTAGGGCTACCCTTTCCTAACATAACAAAACGCGACACAACTCAGACAAACGTGCCCCGACCAATGCTGCTGCCTTCCCCATAGCCAAGCAGAATATTCCAGAGCACAGCAGAGCGCAGCAATCCACCAAGTAGCAGTGTATTGCACAAAAGTCAAAGCCATCCTGAACATACATAATCAAACCTAGCCTGATCGATAGTAGCCTGGCTAAACCAAGCGTGCCACGACTACTATTGGGGGTCTCCCAGAGAAAAGCAGATGCCAGTAGAGCAACGCAGATCGCCGATATCGACTGAATAGCAGTGTATAGCACCAAGGTAAAGGCTATCGTATCCTAACATAATAAACGTCGCTAACCGAATGCAACATAACTCGGACTAACGTGCCGAGACCATCATCGCTGGCATCCACAGCGCCATTCAGAGCATACTAGAGCACAGTAAAGTGCAGAAATCCACCAAATAGCAGTGTATAGCACAAAAGTTTGAGCTGCCCTTTACTAACCTGACCAAACGTAAACTAACCGAATTCAGCATAGCAGAACCCAACGTGCCGAGACCACTGTTGCTGTCGCCCACGCGGACAGGCAGAGCATACTAGAGCGCAATAGAGGGCAGAAATCCACGGAATAGCAGTGTATCGCGCAAGAATCAAAGCTACCCTACACTAACATAACCAAACGTAACATCACAAAACGTACCCAAACAAATCCCAACGTGCATAGACAACCATTGCTGACAGCCCCATCGCCATGCAGAACATATTAGAAGACAGTGGAGCTCAGAAATCAATAGAATAGCAGTGCATAGCAGAATGGTCAAATCCATCCAAACTTAACCCATGCTAACGTAACCTAACCGAACGTAACATAACTTAATCCAACCTGCCGCAGCCACAATTTCTGGCCTCCCCGGTGCATAGACGGGCGTAATAGAGCTGAGTAGAGCAAGAAACCACCGAACAGCAGCGTATAGCACAAATGTCAATGCCATCCTAGCCACACATAGCATAACCTAACCAAACCAAACGTATCCTAACTGAACCTAACGAGTCGAGGCCGATATTGCTGGCCTCCCGACAGTCATGCAGAGCATATGAGAGCACAGTAGAGCACAGAAATCGTCTGTACTGCAGTGTATAGCGCAAATGTCGAAGCTACCCTATCCTAACTGGACCAAACTTAACACAACGATACGTAACATGACAAAATTTGTCGTGCCCGGACCATAATTACTGGCCAGTCCAGAGTCGAACAGAGTACAGTAGTGTGCAGTTGAGTGCAGAAAGCCACCAAATAGCAATCTACAGCACAAGAGTCAAAGATATCCTAACCATACAAGGCCTAATCTGACCTAGCCAAACGTAGAATAACTAAACGTAACGTGCCGCGACGAATATTGCTGGCTTCTCCAGAGACAAGCAGAATATGATAGAGCATAGTAGAGCACACAGGTCCATGGAATGGCAGTGTATAGCACGAAAGTCAAAGATATCCTAAACTAACCCACACAAACCTGACAAAACCAAACGTAACCAAGGAGAACCTAACGCGCCGCAGCCACAATTTCTGGTATTCCCAGAGCGAAGCAGTGCATATTTGAACACAGTCGAGCACAGAAACCCACCGAATTGCAGTGTATAGCACAACAGTCATACCTATCCTCACCTAACTTAACCGAACATGGAAAGACCAAACGTAACCTAACGCTACCTAACGTGCCGAGACCACAGTTACTGGCGTTCCCAGGGTCGGAGAGGGTATAGTAGAGCAATGTAGTGCGTAGAAATCCACTGGATATCAGTCTACAGCGCAGAGGTATATCCTACCCTATAATAACATATCCAAACGGAATATAAACAAACGTAACCTAACTTAGCCTGAAGTGCCGAGAACACTGTTGCTGGTATCCCCAGAGACGAGCAGAGTGCAGTGGAGCAATGTAGTGCGTAGAAATCATCTGTATAGCAGTCTATAGCGCAGAGGTGAATTTTATCCTATAATATCATATACAAACGGAATATAAACGAACGTAACCCAACTTAACCTGAAGTGGAATGACCTCCACAGAGTCGAGCAGAGTGCAGTAGAGCAATGTAGAGCGTAGGAATCCGCCGAATAGTAGTCTAAAGCACAAAACTAAACTCTACCCTATCCTCACCCATCCAAACGTAACCAAACTTAACCTAACGTGCCGAGACTATTGTTGCTGGCTTCCACATATACACGCAGAATTTGCTGGAGCACGGTAGAGCGCAGAGGTCTGCCAAATAGCTGTGTACAGCACAAAAGTCGTAGCAAACCTCCCTTAACCCAGCCAAAGGTAACATTACCGAACATAACATAGCACAGCCTAAAGTGGAGCGTTCAATGTTGCTGGCACCTCCAGGTACAAGCAGAAAATATTAGGGGTTGCAGCGCAGAAGGCCATAGAATCGCATTGCATAGTAGAAAAGGCAATGATATCCGAGCCTAGTCCGGGCCAACAGAACTTAGCCAAACGAAGCAGAACTCTACGTAACGAGCTGCGACCGCTATTGCTGGACGCAGCAGGGTCAAGCAGAATAATGTGCAGCATAGTATGGTCCTAAAATCCACCGAAAAATGGTGTATACCAAGAAAGTCAATGCTATGCCCACCTAACCCAAACAAACATAACCAAGCCAAACGTAGCCTAACTAAACCTAACGAGCCGAGTACACCAATGCTGGCGTCCACTGAGCCGAGCACGGTATAGTAGGGCCAAGTGGAGCGCAGAAAGCCACCACATAGCAATGTACAGCACAAAAGTCAAAGATATCCTAACCTAACCAAACGTAGAAGAAATAAACCCAACGAACCGAGACACCTTCTTCCGCCACCCTCAGGGCGAAGCAGCACATATTAGAGCAGAGTAGAGCGCAGAAATATATAGAATCGCCGTGCATAGCACTATAGTCGGAGCTACCACATTATAAAATAATCAAACGTAACATAGCTGAACGTATCCAAGATATACCTAACGTACCGATAACACTATTTCTTGCCCTTCCAGATCCAGACAGGATATACTAGAGGAAACTACAACGCAGTAATCCACCGCATTGCAGTGAATAACATTAAACTCAACGCTATCCTCACAAAACCTTGCCAAACATGACATAACCAAACGTAACCTAACTAAACCTAATGTGCGTAAACCGCTGTTGCTGGGCCCCCATTTCGAAGCCGAGCATATTAGAGGAGAGTAGAGCGCTGAAGACCACAGAATGCCAGTGTATAGCACAAAAGTCGAAGGTTTCCGAACCGAGCCCAAAGAAACCTGTCCCAATCAAAGGTAGCTTTACACATCCTAACGCGACGCAACCGCAATTTCTGGCCTACCCAGAGCAGAGAAGAGAAAATTAGATCACAGTAGAGCGTAGAAATCTACCTAGTGGCAGCGATAGCACAAAAGTAAAAACTATCCCAGCCGAACATGAGAAACCATAGCGCAGCCATGCGTAACATCACTCAACCAATCGTGCCGCTACAATTATACCTGGCGTCCCCAGGGAAAAGCAGGGTGTCATAGCGCACAGTAGAGCGCAGAAGTCAAAGTACAGCAGTGTGTAGCGCAGGAGACAGAGGTATCCTAACCTAACGCAACGTAACCTAACCAAACCAAACTTATTCTTGCCCATCCTTCCGTGCCGCGACCACTATTGCTGGCCTTCGGAGAGTCGAACATAGTATAGTAGAGCACACTAGAGCGCCGAAGCCCACCGAAAAGCAGTGTATGGCACAAAAGTTAAAGCTACCCTTTCATAGCCTAACCAAGCTTAACATAACCAAACGTAACCTAACAAAACCTAACTTGCCTCGACCACTATTGCTGGCCTCCCCATCGCCATGCAAATCGTGTTGGCGGCGTTCGGGGCGCGGAAATCAATAGATTGGCAGTGAGCATCAGAAAGGTCAACGATATTCAAACCTAACGAATGCCAACATAACCTAACCAAACGTAACGTTACCATACCTTACGTGCCACGGCCACTACTCTCGCCTACCATGAGCAAAACAGGGCATACTAGAGCAAAACAGAGGGCAGGAATTCACCGAATAACTGTGCAGGGCACGAAAGTCAAAGTTATCCGAGCCAAACTTAACCTATCCGAACATAAGCAAACGTAACCTAGCTCTACCTAACGTGACATGACCGCTATTGCAGGCGTACCGAGTGTAGAGGAGAATGCTGTAGATATACAAGTATCCCAGAAGGCCTCGTAATAGCAGTGTACAGCACAAAAGTCAGAGATGTCCTATCCCAACCTGACCATGCGTAAGGTAACCGAAAGTATCCAACCTAATGCTAACGTGCCGTCAACACTCTTGCTGCCCGCTCCAGAGACAAGCAGAACGTATTAGAGGAGAATAGGGCGTAGAATTCCATAGAATCGCAGTGCATAGCACAATAGTCGAAGCTACCCTATCCTAACGAAACCAAACTGAACATAACCGATCGTAGACTAGCACTCCCTAACGTGCCGAGAGCACGATTGCCTGCTTCTCCAGAGCAAAACAGAGAATATAAGAGCACAGTAGAGCGCAGAAGTCCACCGAGTAGCAGTGTAGAGCACAAAAGTCAAAGAAATTCCAAGCAATCCAGACCTGGCCTACCCAAATGGAACGCAGAATAACCATACCTGACGGGCCGAGACCACAATTGCCGGCATCCGGAGAATCGATCAGAGTTAAGTAGAGCAATGGAGATCGCAGGAATCTATCGAATAGCGGTGTATAGCACAAAAGTCATAGCTGCCCTTTTCTAACATAGCCAAATTTTACATAACGGTACGAACCTAACGAGCCGCGACAGAAATTCCTGTCGCCCCCGGAGGCAAGCAGAGTACACTAGAGCATAGTAGAGCGCAGAAACCCTCCAAATTGCAGTGGATAGCATGAAAGGAAAAGCTATCCTGCCCAAACTTATCCTAACCTAACCTAGCCGAACGCAACCTAACCTAACCTAACATGCAGCAGCCTCTATTTTTGGCTCCAGACAAGCAGAGTGTTGAAGAGCAGTGTAGAACACGATAATCAACCGAAGAGCAGTGTATAGCACAAGAGCCTATGCTACCCGATCGTAACCAAACCGAGCGCAACGTAACTCAGACGAGCGTTCCGATACCAATACAGATGGCCTCCCATTGGTGAAGCAGAACATACTAGAGCGAAGTAGAGCGCAGCTTTCCACCGCATTGCAGTATACAGCACAAAAGTGCAGGATACCCTTACCCAACCTGTCCAAACCTAACCTAACCGAACGTAGCATAACTCAACACGCGGCGCCAAGATTGGTGTTGCTGGCCTCCCAGAGCCAAGCAGACCATACTAGAGCAATGTAGTGTGCGGAAATCCACAGAATGGCGGTGCATAGCACAAAATTTAGAGCTACCCATACGAAACGTGGTCCAACGCAACTTAACAGGCTGCAGCCTGACCCATCATAACGTGCCGACACCACCCTTTCTGGGCTTGCCGGAGCCATGCAGGACAAACAAGATCACAGTAGAGAGCAGAAATCCACCGAATAACAGTGTACATCACAATAGTTAAAGCTATTCTAACCAAACTTATCACAGCACAGCCTAGCCGAAATTGACCTGACTCTGCATAATGTGCGGGGACCACTATTGATGGCCTACCCAGGGCCAAGCTGAGAGCACTAGAGCACCGTAGGACGCAGACATCCACCTAATAGCAGACTATGGTACTAAAGTTGAAGCTGTTCTACCCTAACCAAGCCAGCCTTAACATAAGCGAACTTACTATAACACAACCTAAAGTGCCGCGACCAATATTGATGGCCTTCCCAGAGCTAAGCTGAGAGCGTTAGAGCACTGTAGGTTGCAGAAATCCACAAAATAGCAGACGGTTGCAATAAAGACAGAGCTACTTTCTCCTAACCTATGGAATCGTAAAATAAGCAAACGAATCCTTACTTAAACTAACGTACCGCGGCCACGATTACTGGACTCCCAGAGCCAAGCAGGGCATACTACAGCACAGTGGAGCGCTGAAATCAACCCAACAGCAGTGTACAACACAAAAGTTGACGTCATTCTGGCCAAACATACCATAACACAACATAACCGATAGTAACCTGACTCAACATAACGTGGCGGGACCACTATTGATGGCCTTCCCTGAGCCATGCAGAGCATACCAGTGGAGAGTAGAACGCAAAAATCCATAGAAACGCAGTGTATATAAGAAAAGTCAAAGCCACCCGGCCCCAACCCGAACCAACAGAACACAACCGAACATAGCTTGGCTCAACCTAACTTGCCGAGACCGCTATTGCTGGCATCCCCAGAGCGAAGAAGGACGTACTAGACTACAGCAGCGCTCAGGAATCCAACACACAGCAGTGTACGGAACGAAAGTTAAAGGTATCATATCCAAACTTAGCCTAACGGAACCTAACCGAAAGTAACCTGTCTCAACATAACGGACCAAGGTCACTATTGCTTGCATTCCCGGTGCCAAGCTGAAAATATTAGAGCACTGTAGTGCGCAGAAATCCGCTTAATAGTGGACTATAGCGTTAAAGACGAATCCATGCCCTCCCAACATATCGAATCGTAACGTAATCAAACCAAACCGAACTCAACCAAACAAGCTGCGACCACTATTACCGCTCCCAGAGAGCCATGCAGGACATAATACAGCAAAGTTAAGCGGAGAAATCGACCGAATGGCAGAGTAGAGCACATAAGTTAAATCTACACTTACCAAGCTAAGCATAGCTCAACATAACCGATAGTAACCTGGCTCGACGTAACGAGCCGAGAACACTCTTGCAGGTCTTGCCAGAGCCACGCTGAAAGCATCAGAGCACTGCAGGGCGCAGAGATCCTCCTAACAGCCGTCTATGACACTATGGTCAAAGCTATCCTCTCCTAACCTAATCAAACGTAACATAAACAAACGAAACCTAACCATAGCTAACGTGCCGCAAACACTATTGCTGTCCTACGCAGGGAAAAGTGGAACACATTTGTTTAGAGTAGAACGAAGAAATCCATGGAACGGCAGTGTACATCAGAAAAGTCATAGCTACCCGAACCTAACCCAAACATACGCAACATAACAAAGCACAGCCTAGCTAAAACTAGCGTGCCGAGAACGATATCGCTGCCATCCCCGGTGCCAAGCAGGACATACTGGAGCGCAGTAGAGCGCAGAAAATCAGCGAATAGCAGTGTACTGCACAAAAGTTAAAGCCATCGTCACCAAACCTTTCCTTTCCCAACGTTATCAAATGTAACATAACTCGCCATAACGCTCCGGGACCACTATTGCTAGGCCTCCCATGAACAAGCTGAAAATATTGGAGCGCTGTAGCGCGCAGGAGTCTCCCTAATAGCGGACTATAGCACTAAAGTCAAAGCTATCCTCTCCTAACCGACTCAAATGTAACATAGCCAAACGTTACCTAACTCAGCCTAACGTGCCGCGATCACTATTGCTGGCCCTCCGAGAGCCAAGCAGAGTACATTAGTGGTGAGTGGAACGCAAAATATCCATAACATCACTGTGTATATCAGAAAAGTCAAACCCGCCCAAACCTAACCAAAACAAACGGAACATAGACAATCATAGCATAACCAAGCCCAACGCGCCGAGACGGAAATTGCTGCCATCCCCAGAGACAAGCAGGACATGCTAGAACACAGTAGTGCCCAGAAATTCATCTTACAGCAGTGTACAGCACGAAAGTTAAAGCTATTCTACCCCAAACTTAACCTAAACCAACAAAACAGAACGCTGGATAACTCAAACTAACGTGCCGAGACCGCTATTGCTGCCACGCGCGGAGCTAAGCGGGACATAATAAGGCACATTAGAGCCCAGAAGTCTACCGAATAGCGGACCATAGCACTAGAGTCAAAGCCACCCTCTCCTAACCAAACCAACCGAAACCCAAGAAAACGCAACCCAACTCTACCTAACTTGCCAAGACCACTATAGCTGCCTTCCGCAGTGTCAAGCGGAACACGATAGTGGGGAGTAGAACGCAGAAACACATGTAGCCGCTGTTTATATCAGAAAGGTCAAAGCTACCCAAGCCTAACCCAAACCAACAGGTCATAGTCAAACATAGCCTGACTAGACATAACGTGCCGATACCGCTATTTTTGCTATTCCCTGTGCCACGCAGGACATACAAGAACACAGTAGGGCGAAGTAATCCACAGAACAGCAGTGTACACAACAAAACTTGTAGCTATCCTAACGAAGCACGGCCTAACCCAACCTACCCGAACATTACCTGACTCAACATGACTATACGAGAGCACCAATGCTGGCCATCCCAGAGTCAAGCTAAAAATATAACAGCACTGCAGGGAGCAGAAATCCTCCGAATAGCAGACAATAGGACTAAAGTCAAATCTATCCTCTCCTAACCTAGAGAATCGCAACATAACCAAGCGTAACATAAAACAACCTAACGTGCCGCGACCACCATCACTGGCCACCACAGAGTCAGGCGGAACACGTAAGTGGAGAGTAGAGCGCCGAAATACATATAATCACAGTGTATATCGGAAAATTCAAAGCTGCCCCAACCTAACCCAAGCCAATGGCCCATAGCCAAGCTTAGCACGACTTAACCTAAAGTGCGGAGACCTCTATTGCTGCCTTCGCCAGAGCCAAGCAGGACATACTGGAGCACAGTGTAAGGCAGAAATTCACCGAATAGCAGTGTACAGCCGAAAAGTTGAAGATATCCTGACCAAACGGAGTCTAACACATCCAAACCAAGCGTAACCTGACACAACATAACGTGCCGATACCGCTGTTGCTGCCTTTCCCAGAGCCAAGCAGGACATACTAGAGCGCAGTAGAGAGCAGATATCCGCAGAACAGCAGTGTACAGCACAAAATTTAGAGCTATCCTTACCAAATGTAGCCTAATACGACCCAACCGAACGTAGCCTGACTCATCATAACGTGCCGAGACCACCATTGCTGGCCTTCCCAGTTCCAAGCTGAAAACGTTAGAGCACTGTAGGGCGCAGAGATGCACCTAATAGCAGGTAATAACACTAAAGTCGAAGCCATCCTCTCCTAACATAACCTGACGCAACAAGACCAACCGTAACCCAACTAAACATAACGTGCTGCGACCACTATTGCTGGCCTCGCCAGAGTCAAGCGGAACACGTTAGTCGAGAGTAGAATGCAGAAATGCATATAATCGCTGTGTACATCAGAAAAGTTAAGGCTACCCAAGCCTAAAACAAGCAAACGGAACATAGACAAACATAGCCTGACCCAACCTGTCGCACCGAGACCGCCATTGCTGCCCTCCCGATAGCCAAGCAGGACATATTACGGCACAGTAGAGCGCAGAATTCCAGCGAACAGCAGTGTACAGAAAAAAGTTAAAGCTATCCTGACCAAACTTAGCCTAACCCAGCATAAACGAACGTAACATGGCTCAACATAACGGGCCGATCCCACTATTTCTACCATTCTCAGCGGCAATCTGAACATATTGAAGCACTATAAGACGCAGGAATCCACCTAATGGCAGACTATAGCTATAAAGTCAAAGCTACCCTGCCCTAACATAACATAGCGTAACATAACCGGGCGTAATATAACTCAACCTAACATGCCGCGACCACTATTGCTTGCCACCACAGAGACAAGCGGAACCCGCTAGTGGAGAGTAGTACGCCGAAATCCATAGAATCGCAGTGTATATCAGAATAGTCGGAGCCACCCGTGCCTAGCCCAAAACAACAGAACATAGCCAAACATATCCTGACCCAAGTTATCGTACCCAGATCGCCATTGCTGCCCTCCCGATAGCCAAGCAGGACATATTTCGGCACAGTAGAGCTTAGATATCCACTGAATAGCAGTGTGCAGCACAAAAGTTAATGCTACCCTGACCAAACTTTGCCCGTCCCAGCATAACCGAAAATAAGCTGGCCCAACGTAAGGTGGCGAGGCCAGTATTGCTGGACATTCCAGTGACAAGAAGAGCACGCTAGTGGGGTGTAGTACGCAGAAATCCATGGAATCGCGGTGTATATCAGAAAAGTCATAGCTACCCGAACCTAACCCGAACCTAACCGGAACCAACGGAACATAACCAATCATACCGTAGCTCAACCTAACGTGCCGAGACCGCCAATGCTGCTCTCCCCAGTGCCAAGCAGGACATACTAGAGCACAGTAGAGGGCTGAAACCCACCGAATAGCAGTGTACGGCTCGAAAGTTGAAGCTACCCTGACCAAACTTTGCAAAACCCGACATCACCAAACAACACTTTACCCTACATATCGTACCGAGACCACTATTGCTGTCCTTCCCAGAGCCAAGCTGAAAATATTACAGCACTGTAGTACGCAGAAGCTCTCCTAATAGCAGACTATGGCATAAAAGTCAAAGTTACACTGACCAAACTTTGCCCAACCCATCGTAACCGTACGTAACCTGACACAACTTAACGTGCCGAGACTACTATTGGTGGCCTTCCCAGAGCTTAGCTGAATATATTACGGCTCTGTCGGACGGAGAAATGCACCTAACAGTAGAATGTAGCACTAAAGTTAAAACTATTCACTCGTAACCTAACCATTCGTATCATAACTAAACGTATCCTAGCGCAACCTATGGAGCAATGACCACTAATGCTGGACTCCTCAGAGTCGGGCAGAGTGTAGTAAAGCACAGTAGAGCGCAGAAAGACATCAAATAGAAGTGCATAGCGCAAAAGTCAAAGCCATCCTAACCAAACGAAGATTAATCTAACCTAACCAAACGTCACCTATCTCTACATATCGCGCCACGACCGCTATTGCTGGCCTCCCCAGAGTCGAGCGGAACATAGTGGAGCAATGAAGAGCGCAGAACTCCACCGAATAGTAATGTATAGCACAAATGCCAAAGATATTCTATCGAAACATATCCAATCCTAGCCAAGCCAACCGTAACTTACCTCGACCTAGCATGCCGAGACCATACTTGCTGGCCTCCCCATAGCCAAGCAGAACACGCTAGAGCAGAGTAGAGCGCTGTAATACACCGCAATGCAGTGTGTGGCGCAAATGACGAAGAAGTCCTCAACTAACATCTACTAACCTAGCTGAGGCAGGCATAACATAGCTCAACATAACGTGCCGAGAACAATATTTCTGGCTTCGCCAGAGACAAGCATGGCATGTTAAAGAAATGTAGGTCGCCGACGTTCACCGAATATCGGTGTATAGCTTAAAAGTCAAAGCTACCCTATCCTAACCTAACCAAACGAAACATAGCCAAACGTTGTCTATCCCAGCCTAACGTGCCTGTAACACTATCGCTAGCCACAACAGAACCAAGCATAACATACAAGAGCACGGTAGATCGCAGAAGCCCGCCGAAAAGTTGTCTATGCCACGAAAGTCAAAGCAATCCAAACCTAACCCAAAGCAAAATGACCTAACCAAACGTAGCATATCACAACCAATCGTGTAGTGAAAACTATTGCTGTAATCCACGGGTTCGAACAGAGTACTGCAGAGCAACGCAGAGAGTATAAATCCTACGAATAGCGGAGCATAGCACAAAAGTCGAAGTTACCCTATCATAACCTAACCAATAGTAGCGTTACCAAACGTATCCTAGCGGAACCTGTCGTACCATGACCACTAATGTTGGCCTTCCCAGAGCCAAGCAGATCATACTAGAGCACAGTGGTCGGTAGAAGTCCATAGAATATCAGCGCATTCCACGACAGTAGAATGTATCCGAACCTAACCCAATCAAACGTATCGCAACCAAACGTAACCTAACTCAACCTAACGGGCCGAGAGAAATGCTACTGGCCTCCCCAGAGCCAAGCAGAACATACGAGAGCACAGTAGAGCGCAGAAGCTCACCGCACAACAGTACACACCATGAAAGTCAAAGAAATCCGAAACCAACCCAAACTAGCATGACCTAACCAAACGTAGCATAACTCGACCTAGTGTACCGGGAACAAAATTACTGGCCACGCCTATGTCGAGCAGAGAGCAGTAGAGCAATGGAGTGTGTAGAAATCCTCCGAATAGCGTTGTATAGTACGAAAGTCAAAGCTACCCTATCCTAACCTAGCCAACCGTAACATAAGCATACGGAACGTAACAGAACCTGTTGTGGCCCGAAAGCCATTGCTGTCCTCACGTGAGCTTAGTAGATTGTAGCACAGCAATGTGGGACGCTGGGATCGTCCGAATAGCAAAAAAGCAAGGGATATCCTTACATAACGTTTCCGAGCATGACCTAATCACACGTAACCTATCCCAACCTAGCGTACCTAGCCCATAATTAATGGCCTCACCATCGTCAAGCAGGGCATACTGGAGGTGAGTAGATCGCAGAGGTCCATAGAATGGCAGTGTACAACACGACTGTCAAACATGTCCAGACCAAACCAAAATATACCTCTCCTAAGCGAGCGTAAAATATCTCAACCCAACGCCCCGCGGCCACCACTTCAAGCATTCCCAGATCAACGCAGGAGGCATTAGATCGCAGTAGAGGGCAGAAATCTACCGAATAGCAGTGTCTAACGCAAGAGTCAAAGCTACACGTTCCTAACCTATCCAATCGTAACAGTACCAAACGTGACAAAACGCAACCAAACGTGCCGACACCAATACTGCTGGACTCCAGAGCCAAGCAGAACATATATGAGGAGGGCAGGGCATAGAAATCCATATAGTCGCAGTGTAGAGCAGAAAGGTCAAAGATAATCAAACCTAACCCAAACGAGCGTAACCCAAACTAACGAGGCCAAACGAAGCGTCACGTGCCGCGACCACTATTTCTTTCCTCCGCAGGGTCTAGCAGACTAGAGTAGAGCAAAGTGGAGGGCAGTAATCCACCGAACACCTGCGCGTAGCACGACAGTCAAAGCTACACTAACCAAACATAACCAAACCTAACAGTACCAAACGTAACCTAACACAACCAAACGAGCCATACCGCCAAGGCTCGTATCCCGATAGTCGAAAAGAGTATAGTAGAGCCATCTGGAGCGCAGAAATTCAAAGTATAGCAGGGTAAAGCACTAAAGTCAAAGCTGTCCATACCAAACCAAAACTAACATAGACTAGTCAAACGTAGCCTAGCTGAAGCTAACGAGCAGAGACCACTATTTCGGAGCTCCACCGTGCAGTGCATAGTACGGTAGATGAATGTAGAGCGTAGAAATCCACCGAATAGCGATGTATAGCACAAAAGTCGAAGCTAAGCCATCCTATCCTAACCAAACGCAGCACTAGCAAGCGTAGCCTAACTCAGGCTATAGTGCCACGACCCCCATTGCTGGTCACCCAGAGAGGAGTAGAGCATAGTGGAGCAACATAGAGCGCAGAGACGCGCCGAATAGCAGTGTATAGTACAAAAGTCAAAGCTATCCCCCCCTAACCAAACCAAACGTAACATAACCATATGCAGCGTATCTCAGACTAACGTGCCGAGACCACAGCAGCTGGCCTCCCCAAAGCCAAGCTGAATATGCTAGAGCCCGGTAGAGCTATGCACAGAATAGCAGTGTATAGCACATAGGTCAAAGCCACATTGACCAAACATATCCTAACATAATCAAAGAGAACGGAACATGACAGAACCAGGCGTGACACGAACATTATTGCTGACCGCACCAGGGACAAGAAGAATATATTAGAGCACAGTAGAGCGCCGACGTCCACCGAATAGCAGTGTATAGCGCAAAAGTTAAAGCCGTCCTTCCCTAACTTAACTGGTCGTGACTTATCCGAGCGTAAACCATCACAGAGTAACGTGCCGAGACGGCTATTGCTGTTCTCCTCAAAGCAAAGGAGGGCACATTAGAGCGCAATAGAGCGCAGAAATCCGCCGAATAGCTATGTATGGCACAAAAGTAAAAGCCATTCCGTCCTAGCCGAACAAAGTCTATCCTAACACCACGTAATCCGACTAAACCTAACGTTCCGCTGCCACAATTGCTGGCCTCTCCAGAGACAAGCCGAGGCTATTAGAGCAATGCAGAGCGTAGATATCGACCGACTGGCAATGCATAGCACAAAAGTCGTAGCTATCCTAACCGAACCTAACAAAGACAAGCCAAGCCAAGCGTAACCTGACTGAACCTAACGTGCCGATACCACTATTGCTGGCCTCCACAGCACCAGACAGAACTGATTAGAGCATGGCAGATCGTAGAAATTCACCGAATATCAGTGTGTGGCACAAAAGTCAATGCCATCCTATCCCGACCTAAACAAACGTAGCATAACGAAATGCAACATAACACTGCCTAACGTGCCGAGACCATTACTCCTGGCCTCCCTATGGCCAAGTAGAATATACTAGAGCACTATATAGCCTGGAAATCCTAAGAATAGCGGAATAGAGCGTAAAAGTCGCAGCCACCTTAACAAAACACTACCTAGCGGAACATAATCAAGCATAACGTATCTCATTCAAACGTGCCACGACCACTATCACTGGCCTTCCAATAGGCAAGCAGGGGAGAGCAGATAAATGCAGATCGCTGATATCGGCCGAATAGCAGAGTACGGCGCAAATTCATTCAAACGTGCCACGACCACTATCACTGGCCTTCCAATAGGCAAGCAGGGGAGAGCAGATAATTGCAGATCGCTGATATCGGCCGAATAGCAGAGTACGGCGCAAAAGTCAAAGCTACACTGACTAAACTTAACCAAGCCGAACGTAACATAGCTCAACCTAACTTGCCGCGTCCACTATTGATTGCATCTCCAGAGCCAAGCTGAACATCCTAGAGCAAAGTAGAACGCAGTAATCCACGGCATTGCAGGTTATAGTGCAAAAGTTAAAGGTATCCTAACCTAACCTAACCAAACATGACAAAACCGAACGTAACCTACCTCATCCTATTGCTGCTAGACAGCTATTGCTGACCTGCCCAGAGGAAAGGAGGGTATAATGGAGGAGAGGTGAGCGCCGAAGTCCATAGGAAGGCAGAGTACAGGACAAAAGTCAATGATGTCCTCTCCTAACCCAGAAAAACCTAACCTAGCCAAGAGTAATCTAACACAACCTATCCAGCCGCGAAGACTATAGCTGGCTTCCACAGAGAGGAGGAGAATATGATAGAGCACAGTAGAGCGCAGATGTCCATAGAATATCAATTTTGAGCACATATGACATAGCTATCCTTTCCTAACCAAACGTAACCAAAGCTAAAGGAACGAAATCGAACTAAACCTAACACGCCGCGACCATTATTGATGGCCTCCACGGAGTCCAGCAGAGTACAGTGGAGCAATGTAGAGCGCAGAAATCCTCCGAGCAGCGGCGTACAACACAAAAGCCAAAGCTATCCCATCCTAACCTGACCAATCGTGAAAATACCAAACGTAGCCTAACACCACCTATTGTGCCATGACGAATATTGCTGGCCTCGCTATAGTGGGGCAGGGTACAGTAGAACACAGTAAAGCGCAGAAAGCCACCAAATAGCAATATATGGCACAAAAGTCAAGGATGTCCTAACCTAAGCACACCTAACCCAACCTAGCCAAATGTAAAATAACGGAACCTAACGAGCCGAGACCTCTATTGCTGGCCTCCCCAGAGCCAAGCAAAACACACTAGACCACAGCAGAGCGGAGAATTCCACCGAACAACAGTCTATACAACGAAAGTCAAAGCAATCCATACCTAACCCAAACTAACATAACTTAACCAAACGTAGCTTATCTCGAAATAATGTGCCGAGAACACCATTACTGGCCTCCCCATAGCCGAGCAGGGAGCAGTAGAGCAATGTAGAGCGTGGAAATCCACCGAATACCGGTATATAGCACAAAAGTCAAAGTTATCCTACTCTAATCTAACCAATCGTGTCAAAAGCGGGCGTAACGTAACCCAAACAGACGTGTCACGAAAGCCATGGCTGGCATCACGAGAGCTGAGCAGAGCACAGCAGAGCAATTTAGGACGCTGGAATCGTGGATTCGTCAAACGTAACCAATCTGAACCAAACGTACCTAGCCCTCAATTATTGGCCTGCCCATCGTCAAGCAGGGCATATGAGAGGTGGGTACAGCGCAGAGGTCCAGGAATCGGCAGTGTATAGCACCAAAGTCAAAAATATCCTAACCAAACCAAAACAAACCTAACCAAACATAACTTAACCTGCCTCATCCTAACGCGACGCGGCCAAGATTTCAAGCACTCCCAGATCCAAGCAGGGAAACCTAGGTAGCAGTAGAGCGCAGAAAGCCGCCGAGTAGCAGTGCACAGCGCAAAAGTCAAAGCTACTCTCCCCTAACCTAACCAAACGTAACAAAAGCAGACGTAACGTAATCCGACCTGACGTGCTAGGAAAGCCACTAATGGCCTCACGAGAGCTAGGCAGAGTATAGCGGAGAAATGTGGTACGCTGAAATCACCCCATTAGCAGTGTATGGCAAAAAGTTAGGAGATATCCTAACATAATCTGACCTAACCTAACCTAATCGAACGTAACCAATCCCAACCTATCGCTCCTGTCCCTGAATTGCTGCCTCCCCAAAGCCAAGCAGTGCATATTACAGGAGAGTAGAGCGCAGCGGTGCAAGGAGTGGCAGTGTATAGCACGAAAGTCAAATATATTTTAACCTAAGCCTAAGAAACCTAACCTAACCATGCGTAACCTGTAACATCCTATTGCGCCGCGTCCACTGTTACAAGCATCCCCAGATCAAAGCCGGGAAAATTAGATCACAGTAGATCGCAGAAATCCACCGAACAGCAGTGCATAGCAGAAAGTCAAAGCTCACATGCCCTAGCCTACTCAACCGTAGCATAAGCGGACGTCACGTTACAAACCTGACGTGCCACGACCACTACTACTGGCCTCACGAGAGCTAAGCAGAGCATAGCAGAACAATGTAGAATGATGAAATCGCCCGAATACAAATGTACAGCAAAAGAAGTAAGAGAAATGCTAACCAAATCTGACCAAACCTATCCATACAAGACGTAACATATCCCAACCTAACGTGCCTAGCACGCAATTTCTGGCGACCCACAGCCAATCCGTGCATATTACGGGGGATTGGAGCGCAAGGTTCCATAGAACGGCTGTGTATAGTACGAAAGCCAAAGATATTCTAACCAAACCCAAACGAACCTCACATATACAAAAGTAACCTGACGCAACCCAACGCATCGCGGCCGCAATTTCAAGCATTCCCAGATTAAAGCGGGGAGTATTAGATAACTGTAGAGCGCAGACATCCACCGAATTGTAGTGTACAGCACTAAGGTCAAGGCTATTCTATCCTAACTTAACGAGGCGCAATCTGACCAAACGCATCCTAGCACGGCCTAATGTGCCGAGAGCAATATTCCTGGGGCCGACAGAGACATGAATAGTGTGACAGCGCTCAGAATGGCGCAGATGTCCGTAGGGCAACAGTGAGGAGCACAAAAGTTAAAGATATCCAAACGTAACGCAACGTAACCAAACATAACCAAACGTAATATATCTCAGTCCAACGTGCGGCAACCACTACTGCTGACCTCCCGATAGTCGAGCAGAGTATAGTAGAGCTATGCATAGCGCAGAAATCCACAGAATTGCAGTGTAGAGCACAAAAGTCAAAGTCATAGTAACCAAACATAGCCTAACGTACCCTAGCAAAGCGTAACATAGCACAAACACACCTGCCAGAACCGCTGTTGCTGGTCTCCCCAGAGACAGGCAGATGTCAGGAGAGCAACGCAGTACGCCGACATCGACCGAAAAGCAGTCTACAGCACACAGACAAAGTTATACTGACCAAACCTATCCGAACCTAGCCAAGCCGTGCGAAACCTAACTCAACCTTGCGTGCCGAGACCACCATTGCTGCCCTCCCCAGAGCCAAGCGGAATACACCAGAGCACCGTAGACAGCAGATCAGCCGCATTGTAGTGCACAGCGGAATAGAAATGGTATCCTATCATAACCTGGCCCAACTAATCGCAACCAAACGTAACCAATCCCAACCTAACATATCTAGCCCGCTATTGCTGGCATCCCCATCGCCAAGGGGGGCATAGTAGAGGTGAGTAGAACGCAGAGGTCCATAGAAAGGCAGTGTATGGTACGAAAGTCAAAAGCATCCCAATGCAACCCAAGAAAACATAACCCTTCCAGACGTAACCTAACACGACATTACGCGCCGCGGCCGCTATTTCTAGCATTCCCAGAGCGCAGCAGGCACTATTAGACCACAGTAGAGAGCAGAAATGCGCCCCATAGCAGTGTAGAGCGGAAAATTCGAAACTACCATCTCCTAACCTAACCAAGCATAACACAACCAAACGTAACATAACCCGACCTAAAGTTCCGAGAACATTATTGCTGGCCCCCAGAGCAAATGAAAATATACTAGAGGACAGGAGTGCTCAGAAATGCGCAGCACTGATGTGCAAGGCACAGAAATCAAAGCTATTCTAAACAAGCCTAACCAAACCTAACCAAGCCTGACGTAACATAACTCAACCCAACATGCCGAGAGCACTATTCCTGGCGTCCACAGAGACAAGCGGAGTGCGATAGCGCGCAGAACAGCGCAGAAGTCCATAGAGTAGTGGAGTATAGCACAAAAGTGTAAGCTTCCCTATCCTAACCCAAGCAAACGTAACATAACCAAACGCAACATTGCTCAGACTAACGTGACGCGCCAACACTCCCGGCCTCCCCACGGCCAAGCGGAATGTACTAGAGCACAGTCTCTATCAATCTCCCGAAAAGCAGTCTATACCGCAAAAGACAAAGCAGTCCATACCTAACCTAAGCTAACGTATCTTCTCACCAAACGTAGCCTAACTCTGCACACTGCTCGACTCTGTGGAGGCCAGTAATATCTGTCTCGGCACGTTTGGTTTAGATAGTTTACGTATGGTCATGTTACGTTTGGTTAGGTTACTATAAGGTAGCTTTGACTTTTGTGCTATACACTGCAGTGCGGTGGATTACTGCGCTCTACTGTACTCTAGTATATTCTGCTTGGCCCTGAGGGGGCTAGAAATAGTGGTCGGCACGCTAGGTCCAGTTAGGCTACGCTTGGTTATGTTATGAGGATTTGGGTTAGGTTAGGATAGGTTAGTCTTTCGCATTGTACACTCATAGCCGTTGGAATTCCGCGCTCTACTGTGCTCCACTATAATCTGCCCGAATCTGAGGAAGTCAGCAAGGGCGGTCTATGCATGCTAAGTTGAGTTAGGTTACGCTTGATTATGAAAAGGTTGGTTAGGTTAGCACAGAATAACATTGACTTCTGCGCTATACACGGATATTTGTTGGATTCCTGTGCTCTACGTTGCTCTACTATACTCTGCTCGAATCTCCGAAGGCCAGCAGTAGTGGTTGCCGCGCGTTCGTCAGAATTAAGTTACTTTTGGTTAGATTTGGTTAGGCTAAGTATGGTCAGGATGCCACCGACTTTTGCCTTATACACAACTATTCGCCGATTTCTGCGATCCACTTTCCTCTAGTATGTTCTGCTTGGCTCTGTGTAGGCCAGCAAGACTCCCGGGATAAGAGCAATAGCGCTCGTGGTACGTTAGGTTTAGTTAGGTTACGTTTGGATTTGTTAAGTTAGCCTACGTTTGGCAAGTTTAGCGTTGACTTTCCTGCTATACACAGTTATTCGGTGGATGCCTACGCTCCAATGTGCTCCACTCTAATCTGGTAGAACCTGTGGGGCCCAGCAATGGTGGTGGCGGCACGTTATGTTGAGTTTGGTTACGTTTGGTGTTGTTATGGTTGGTTAGGTTAGGTTGGGGTACATTTCACTTTTGTGCTGCACACTGCATTTCGGTGGATTTCTCCGGCCTACTGTGCTCTAATATGCTCTGATTAGATCTGGGGGGGGGGGGGTCAGAAATAGTGGCTTCTGTGTGCTAGGCTGAGTTAGGCTACGTTCGGATAGTTTATGTTAGCATGGCTTATGTTTGGGTATCCTTGATTCCTCTGCCATACACGGCGATTCTTTGGTCCTCTGCGCAGTACTGTTCGATACAACACTTTGCTTGCGTCTGGAGACGCCGGGAATAGTGGTCGCGGCAAGTTAGGTTGAGTTATTTTGCGTTCGGTCCGGCAAGGTTTGGTCATGTTTAGTTGGTATATCTTTGACTTTTGTGCTATACACTGCTGTTCTGTACATTTCAGCGTCCTACAATACTTTGCTATACTCTGCTTGGCTCTTGCGTGGCCAGGAATGTGGTCCTGACACGTTAGGTTGTGTTAGGTTACGTGTGGCTAGGCCATGTATGGATAAGTTTGGTCCTGGTAGCTAGGACTTTCGTGCTATTCACTGTTATTCGGTGGACACCTGCCCTCCTCTGTCCTCTGCTCTCATCTGCTGGATCCTGGGGAGGCCAGCAATAGCGGTCGCGGCATATTACGTTGTACTTGGCTACGTTAGGTTAGGTCAAGTTATTGTGGGTTATGTCAGGATGTCTCTGACTTTTCTGCTGTATACTGCGATTCCATGGATCTCTGCGTTCTATTCTCATCTAATATGTTCTGCTTGGCTCCAGGGAGGTCAGCAATAGTGGCCTCCGCACGTTAGGCTGAGTTATGTTGCGTTTCGTCATGTTCCCATCGGCAAGGTTAGGATAGGATAGCTAGGACTTTTGTGCTATTTTCGGTGCATTCCTGCGCTCTACATTGCTCCACCACATTCTGCTCGAATCTCGGGAGGCCAGCAATGCTAGCCGCGGCACGTTAGCTTGGGCTAGAATACGATAGGTTAGGCTACGCTCCGTTGCCTTAGGTTAGGGTTGCTTCGAATTTTGTGATACAAACTGCTATTCCATAGACTCCTGCGCTCTACTGCGCGCTACCACAATCTGCTTAGCTATGGGGACGCCAGAAACTGTGGTCGCGGAACGTTAGTTTGATTTATGTTACGTTCGGTTAGGCCAAGATTGGATAAGTTTGGTAGGTATAGCGTTGACCGTCGTGCTAAATAATGCTGTTCTGTGGATTTCAACGTCGTACATTGCTCTGCTGAGATCTGCCTGGTTTCCGTGATGCCAGAAAAGGTGGCCGTGGCACCCCAGATTGTGGAACGATACGTTTGGTTACGTAGCGTTTGGTGAGGTTAGGAGGGGATAGTTATGACTTTTGTGCTATGCACTGTTATTCGGTGGATTCCTACCCTCTACTCTGCTACGCGGTAATCTGCTTGTCGCTGGCAAGCCCAGCAATAGTGGTCTCGGCACGTTATGTTGAGTCTGGTTAGGTGCGGTTAGGATGGGTTAGGCTAAGTTTGGTTAGGAAAGCTCCAACTTTATTGTTGTACTCTGCTGTTCGATGGATTTCTGCACTCTACTGTTGTGCTCTAGCATGTCCTGCTTTTCTCTGGGGAGGACAGCTACAGTGGCCTGGGCACCACATGCTGATTTCTTCTGTGTTTGGTTATGCTCCGTTGGTTTGGGATGTTTGGGTAGCTTTAACTTTTCCGTTATACGTTGCGATTATAAGGATATCTGGGCTCCACTGCCTACTAATGTCTTCTGCTTAGCTCTGTGGAGGCCAGCAGTAGTGGTTGCGGGACGTTAGGTTGAGCTAGGTTACGGTCGGCTATTTTACGGTTGGTTAGGATATTAGAGGATGGCTTCGACTTTAGTGTTATAGTCTGCTATTAGTAGGATTCCTGCTACCTACAGTGCTTTAATATTTTCTGCTTGGCTCTGTGAAGACCAGCAATAGTGGTCTCGGCACGTTATGTTGTGTCAGGTTACGTTCGGCTAAGTTGCGTTAGACTACGCTTGGTTCGGATAGCTCTATCTTTTGCGCTGTACACTGATATTCGGTGGATTTCTGCGCCATACTTTGCCCTAGTACGTCCTGCGTGGATATGGAGGGAGCAGCAATAGCGGTTTCGGCACTTTAGGTTGTGTGAGGTTATGTTTTGTCATGTTCTGATGCTTTGGGTTAGGTCTGGGTGAATCTGACTATTCCGTTATACACAGCGATCGTATGGAAATCTGCGGCCTACTCTCAACTAATGTGTACTGCTTCGGACTGAGGATGCCATCAATAGTGTTCCGGCACGTTAGGTAGAGCAGGATTACGTTTGGTGATGTTACGACTGGTTGGAGCAGAAGTGGATAGCTTTGACTTTAGTGCTGTATTCTGCTTACAGGTCGATTTCTGCGACCTGAAGTGCTTTAATATTTTCAGCTTGGCTCTGGCAAGGCCAGGAAGGGTGGCCTCGGCATGTTGTGATGAGTCAGAGTACACTCGGTAAGGCTGTGTCGGGCTATGTTTTGTTATGTTCAGTTTGTCCGTGTTATGTTCGGGTAGCTTTGACATTTTAGATATACACTGTGGTTCCATGGATTTCTGTGTCTCGCTCTCCACGAATGGGTTCTGCTTGGCTCTGGGGAGGCAAGTAATAGTGGTCGCGGCACGCTAGGTTGAATTAGGATACGTTTGCCTGTGTTGCGGTTGTTTAGGATAGGAGAGGATGGCTTTGACTTTAGTGCTACAGTCTCGTTTTAGGTGGATTGCTGCGCCCTACAGTGCGCTAGAATTTTCAGCTTGGTGCTGACGAGACCAGCAAAAGTGGCCTCGGCACGTTATGATGAGCCCTGCTACGTTCGCCAATGTTGGGTTACGCCATGTTTGGCATGGATAGTTTAAACTTTTGCGCGGTAAACTGCCGTTCGGTGGATTTCTGCGCTCTCCTGCGCTCTAGTACGTCCTGCTTGGACCTGGGGATGGCAGGAGTGGCGGTCTCGGTTCGTTAGGTTTAGTTATGTTATGTTATTTTATGTTCCGTTGGTTTATATTAGGTCTGGGTCGTTTTGACTTTACCGATATACACTGCGATATTATGGTATTCTGGGTTCTACTCTCCACTTATGTGTTCTGCTTGGCTCTGTGGAGGCCAGCAAGTGTGCTTTCGGCACGTTATGTTGAGTCTGGCTACATTCGGCAAGGTTGGGTCAGGCTAAGTGCGGCTAGGAATGCTTTAACTTTTGTGCTGTGTAATGCCATTCGGTGGATTTCTGTGCTCTACTGTGCTCTAGCATGTGCTGCTTCGCCCTTCGGTGGGCAAAATTAGATGTCCCTGCACTTTGGTTTGTGTCTTGCAATGTTTGGTTATGTCCGGTTGATTTGGGTTAGGCTAGGGTAGCTTCGATTTTTCCGATATACACTGCGATAATATGAATTTATGCGCTCTGCTTTCCACTAATGTGTTCCGCTTGACTCTCGGTTAGCCAGCAATGGTGGTCGAGGTACGATAGGTTGAGATAAGTTACATTTGTTTATGTTACGTTTGGTTCGGTTAGGAGAAGGTAGCTACGACCTTAGTGCCATAGTATGATATTAGATGGATTTCTGCGCCCTACGGTCCTCTAATGCTTTCAGTTTGGCCCTCGCAAGGCCAGCAAGGGTGGTCTCGGCACGACATGTTGTGTCATGTTACGCTCGGTTAGGTTGGGTCAGTATAGGTTTTGCCAGGATAACTTTAAGTTTTGTGCTGTACAAAGCTATTCGGTGGATTTCTACGGTATACTGTGCTCTAGTACGTCCTGCGTGGATCTGGATAGAGCAGCAATTGCGATCTCGGCACGTTAGATTGTGTTGAGATGTGTTATGCTGTGTTCTCTTCCTTTGGGTTAGGCTTGGGTAGCTTCGACTTCTCTGTTCTACACTGCGATTCTTTGGGTTTCTGCGTTCTACTCTCCACTAATACGCTCCGCTTGACTGTGCGGAGGCCAGCAATTTTGTTCGCGGCACGATAGGTTGAGTTCGGTTATGTTTGGTTATGGTACGGTTGGTAAGGGTAGGAGGGGAGACCTTCGTCTTTAGTGCTATAATCTACTATTAGTTGGATTTCCGCTCCCTATAGTGATTAAATATTTTCAGCTTGGCCCTGGAAAGGCCAGCAACAGTGGTTTCAGCACGTTGCGGTGTGTCAGGTTATGTTCGGTTAGGTTGGTTCAGGCTAAGTTTGAACAGGATAGATTCAACTTTTGTGCTGTACACTGCTATTTCGTGGATTTCTGCGCTCCACTGCGCACTAGTATGGCCTGTTTGGCTCTGGAGAGGGCAGAGATAGCGGTCTCGGCACGATAGTTTGGGTTGGGCAATGTTTCGTTACGTCCTGTCGGTAGCTATGACTTTTCCGATATTCACTGCGATTCTATGGATTTCTGCATACTACACAACACTCGTGTGTTTTGCTTGGATCTGGGGAGGCCAGCAATAGTTGTCGTGGCACGTTGGGTTGATTTAGGTTACGCTTGGTTATGTTTGGATTGCTTAGGTAAGGGGCGGAAGGCTTTGACTTTAGTGCTTTAGTGTGCCCCTAGGTGCATTTTTGCGCCTTGCAGTGCTCAATCGTTATCAGGTTGGCTCTGGGAAGACCAGCAATAGTGGTCTCCTCACGCTACGTCGAGTCATGTTACTGTCGGTTAGGATGGGTTAGGCTAAGTTTGGGATGTTTCGCTCTAACCTTCGTGCTATACACTGCTACTCCGTACACCTCTGCATTCTACTTTACTCCAGTATGTCCTGCTTGGCTCTGGGTAGCGCAGCAATGGCGGTCTCGGCACGTTAGGTTGATTGAGGATATGTTTGTTTATGTCCTGTTTGTTTGGTTAGGCTACGGTAGCTTCGACTTCTCTGATACACACTGCGATTCTATGGGTTTCTGTGGTCTACTCTCCATTAATATGCTCCGCTCGACACTGTGGAGGCCAGCAATATTTGTCTCGGCACGATAGGTTGATGTAGGCTATGATTGGTTATGTTGCTGTTGGTTAGGGTAGGTGGGGAGAGCTTCGTCTTTTGTGCTATAGTCCGCTATTAGGTGGAGTTCTGCGCCCTACTGTGCTCTCATATTATCAGCTTCGCTCTGCGAAGGCCAGCAATAGTGGCCTCGGCGCGTCATGTTGTATCAGGGTACGTCCGGTTACTTTGGGTAAGCCTAAGTTTAGTTAGGTCAGCTTTAACTTTCGTGCTGTACACTGCTTCATTGTATCTCTGCGCTCTACTGTGCTCTAGTATCACATTCCTGGCTCTGTGGAGGGCAGCCATAGCGGTCTCGGCATGCTAGTTTGAGCTGGGTTACGTTTGGCTGTTTTGCGGTTGGTTATGTTAGGAGAGGATGGCTTTGACTTTAGCGTTGTAGTCTGCTATTCGGAGGATTTCTGCTCCCTACTGAGCTCAAGTACGTCCTGATTGGCTCTGGGGGGGGGGGGCAATATCCGTTTCGGAAAGTTAGGCTGAGATAAGCCATGTTTGGATTTACACTGTTGGTCAGGGCTAGGCCTACGTGGCTTTGACCACTTTGATGCACACTGCGATTCTGCGGAATTCTGCGTTCTGCTATCCACTACCGTGTTCGGCTTGGCACCGGGGAGGCCAGCAGTGGCGGTCGCGGCACGTTAGCCAGAGTTAGGCTACGTTCGGTTATGTTACGATTGATTGGGTCAGGAGAGGATAGCTTTGACTTTAGGGCTATAGCCTCATATTCGGTGGATTTCTGCGCCCTACAGTGCTCTAACATTATCGGCTTGGCTGCGGAAAGTCAAGCAATAGTGGTCTCAGCAGGTTCCGTTGTGTCAGGTTACGTCCGGTTAGGCTGGGTTAGGCTAAGTTTCGCTGGGACGGTCGTGTCCACAACGCTCCTATGATTGGAAGGTATTTTCGGCGGAAAAGTGCGTTTTCTGGCGCGTGTGTTAGCGGCATTCTGGGCGTGTAGTACGTAGGTGCACGCGGCCGGGGATTCGCGTTGCGGAGTGCGTCGTGGTCCCGATAAAAATTGAATTTGTTTGGAAGTTCTTTCCTTTCTTTTCTTTTTCCCTGGCATCGATGAAGTTGTGGTCGCCGCTACGGCGCATGTTGGCGATGGACGGTGCCCACTGGCTGCCGCGAAGACGCGCGCCTGCCCGGCGAGGGATACTTCGGCCGAGGGTCACGTCAAACTGCAAGTGGCGGAGCAGGGGCTCGCAACCCGTGCAGTGGCACTCATCCTGTGGAAGCCGGACAATTTACCTAGAAGGCAATTTACTGTTATGGTTAGTGGAGACGACGCAGCTCCTCTGGAGCTCTCCTCGCCGAATGACAGGGCACTTAGTCCTGCTGAGTCACGCGCCTCGCAGCACCACATTGCGTAATTCGCTGCCGACGGACCTCGAGGAGGGGCGTTCCTCCTTCGCTGGTGCCGTCAGCGTCACGGGCGACGGCAAAACGTCGTCTCCGTGGGAGTACCACGCGAAGACGGCGATGCCCCCGAGGAGGGCGGTGGTGGGGGTAATGACCCATTCGAAAGCTTGGAGGCTATTGAACTCGCCACGAAACCCACGAGCATAAGCCGGGCGAAGGCGACCCTCCCCACACAGGAGGAGCTCGCCAGTGTGCATCGTGCGCTGTCTGTTGTTGACTTGTCAGCCGTTATATCAGAGAATTGCGCGTGGATAGGGACCGTGGCAGACAAGAGTAAAAATCTGCACAGAACATACGTCCGCGCCTACCGTATGTGCGCCAGGGTGGTGGACTCGGCCGGCTGGGAGATGAGTCTCCAGGTAAGAGCCGGCCGTTCCCATGAGACGATGGCCGAAAGGGACCGAGTGCTGATGGCGGAGATCGCCGGTCAGCGGGAGAAGGATGTCTCGCAGCAGGCGGTGATCGCCACCTTGCGCGCGGAGCTGCCTCTGGAGCCGAGGCGGCTAATCGTCGACCCCACGTCCGCTCGAAATGTGCGAGCGTCCGCGCGCGCCGGAGCAGCGGCACCGGCGCCCGAGTTCGGTATGGAGGCAGCCCCCGCGGCACTCAGTCTCCGAATGGGCGCAAAGATCTAGGAGCTCGTGCGTACGTCCCCGTGGCGGCCGGGCGGGTTGCGCCTGCGCGAGCTCCGAAGCAAACGAGCTCCACCGCCAGCCTCCTCGCGCTGCCGACACTTGTGGCCTCGGCGACACTGACGCGGGTGATTCCCGTGGAGTGCCCCTGGACGCCACGGCGAATTCGCCGGTAGCGGCCCCGTTTGTAGCTGTGAAGGACACAGAGACCTGCTGGTATCTCGTCATTTGTAGGCGTGAGAAGCGAGCGCAGAGGCATGCGGCCGCCGCTCCGCAGCTGCCCGCTGGAGTGCCGACGATTGCGCCGTAGAGAGCCGGCAGTAATACGGGGCGCCGTGCCTTGGAGACGAGCTCCGCTCGCGAGCTTCCCGCGACCGCCGCGATGACGGGACCGATGCGTGCCCAAAACAAGAAGAAGAACGGCGACAAGCTTGGCCCCATCCTTAAGCGGCCGCCGTTGCCGTTTATGTACCCGAGGGGTCGAGTCCGTCCTGCGCGGAGTCTATCTCCGCCGCAAGAGGAAAAATAAATCTCGGCGACCTCGGGACCGAGGACGTGCGTCCCCGTCGGGCAGCTTCCGGCGGTCTCCTGCTGGAGATCGTTGGACCAGACGGCGCACAGCCTGTCGCCGTTCTAGTCGGGCGAATGATCGGAATCTTGTTGCGATCCGGCGTGAGGGTTACAGTTCCCACCAAGAAAGTTGAGATGAGGGTGACATGGTTCGACGACTCTGTCAGTTCCCGCGAGGTGGCCGCTGCACTGACCAGGGTCGGTGATTGCACCGAGTCGGAAGAAAGAACCGGAGTCGTCCGGTCTTCCAATTCGTGGCTGGTCTCTGTACGGGCCCAGTCTCCCCGCGCGGCAGCGAGAAAGGCCGTACACTGCGGGCGGATCCGCGTCGGCTGGACTTCGGCCCGTGTCGTAGCCTTGTACGCACGGCGCCTCCAGTGCTTCCGTTGCCTTGCGATCGGACACACGAGGAACGGATGGTCTAGCGCGGTGGACACCAGCGACAATTGCTTCGGGTTTGGCTGCGCGGGCCACCGTGCCGGTGTGCGTAGTGCGCCTGCACCCAAGTGCCCGGCTTGCGCCGGGTTCGGCCGCCTCTTCAACCACCGGCTAGGCAGCAAGGCGTGCTGCCCGTCAAAGGCAAAATGCGCGGATCGCCAAGCGCCTACAGGCGCCGCCCCCGCCTCGGCTGCCGCGAGCGCCAATTCGAAAGCTGCGTCCGCGAATTCCGTCTCCGCGACCGCTACCGCGAAGTGCCCGCCGATCGGCGGAGCGCAGGGCCAGCAGCCGGCCCGAAAGTATGGGGGCCAGCAGGATGCCACGGACACGGCCTAAATTTCACGCTGTCCATGGTGCTCAAGGCCAACCTGAGCAACTTCCGGGCGACACTGGACCTGCTTCTGCAGACGCTCGTTTTGCTGGCTGTCCGGCTGGTCGTTACCGCAGAGCCGTACCGTATCCTCGATCAAGGTTGATTCGGGGATCTGGACGTCTCCGTGGCGATCATTGCCATGAGGCAACTGCGGACAAGCGCACCAACGATTCTTCAAAGCGGCGAGGGCTTCGTTGCGGTCTCCTGGAACGACGTAGACGTGGTGGAGTGCTAAGTCTCCACAAACCGCGGCATCGCGTCGTGCGAGAGGTGCCTGTGCGCGCATGGAAGTTTCCTTAGTGGACACGTCCCTCGTCCGGTTCTGGTCTTGGGGGACATCATCGCCCACTCCGTGGCATGGGTGTCCCCGCGAACAGACGCTCGGGGCGAGGCCCTGCAAGATTGGGCTGCGGGATTGGAACTCCGGATGCTCAGCCGGTGTTCCGTAAGCACGCCTGGCCGGTGGAATGGCACGGACGTCGTGGGCTTGTCGATCGCTTCGCCGGCAGCTGTGCTGCGTGTCACCAGCTGGAGGTTGGCATTGGAGGTGGGAAAGCATAGCGGTACCACCTCCACATCACCATGATGTTTGCCGACACTCCTCGCACCGGTCTGGAACCACCCATCGGGAAGCACGCCATAGCGCAGCGTTGGGCGCTCGGGCGCCTCGACAGCGACCTATTCGCCGCGACCGTCCAAGTCATCGCCTAGGAGGATGGAGCCGTCGGGTGCGAAAACGACGAAGCGAGGTTAGGGGCGGAGCGGCTAAGGGCGCGATGACGTCAGCGTGCGACGTCGCCATGCCTGAGGTAAGGGAGCCACCTTCGAGGGGTGCAGTGCACTGGTGGTCAACCGAAATCGCGCATTTCCGGGAGCTCTGCGTGCTCGCGTAGCGGCAATACACCTTGGCGCGGCGTGGACGAAGCGCGGTGTCCGCCGAGGAAAACGCGCGCCCCTATCGCGAGTACCGGTCCGCGGTGGGCGATTTGCCGGAGGGAGATTCGCAGAGCCAAATCTCGGCAACGGGACGAACCCCTCGCGACGCTCGAAAGCTATCCGTGGGGACGCCCCTATAAATTAGTATTGGGGAAGTTAAGGCCATGGGCGCCCCACGTGACCGAGCATATGGACCCCGTGCTCCTGCGCTGGTGATTCACACCCTATTCCCGGTGGCGGCGGAGCAGGGGGTGCAACCCGCTGCAGTGCGATCGGAACTGGTCGGATGTTCCGACGAGCTGGGTGTCTCGCGCGAGGAGTTGGGCCGTACGGTTATTAGGATGGCTGCGTGGAGAACCGCTCCCGGACCGGATGGCACACCAGGACGAGCCCTTGCACAGGCTCTGGATTCGTGGGGTGAGCGTCTGCGACGGCTGTTCGACAGCTGCCTCAAGAACGGTCGCTTGCCGGCATGTTGGATGAGAGCGAGTGTCGGCGACCATTTGGCAGAGTGCTCGGTCGAGTGTCCCGGACGATACTCGACCGTCGTGCGGGCGACGAACTGCTTGGTCCCACAGGGATCGGTACTCGGGCCGTTTGTCCGGGACATCGCAAACGACGCCGTGTTGGGCACTCCCCTCCCCCTAGGCCAAAACCTGACGTGTCACGCGGAAGACACGCTGGTGATGGCCGCCAAGTCGAGTTGGGAGGAGGACACGCTGCGCGAGGAAAGCGGCGTGGCCCTCGTCGCGTAAAGCATCCAGCATCTGGGGCTGAGTAACTCGCCGAGAAGACCGTGGCTACGTGGTTTTGCCATCGGTACTGCGGGAAGTCGCCCAAGTCCCTGATGCACGTGGGGAACGTCGCGGTCGAGGTACGGGACCGGATGAAATACCTCGGTCTCGTCCTCGAGAGCCGCTGTAATTTCGACACTCATTTTCTCGCGCTGGAACCACGCCTGGAAGGTATAGCGGGGGCGCTTTGTCGTCTGCTGTGCAACCTGGGTGGGACAGACGGGAGGGTGCTCTACACGGGTGTCGTTCGCTCGGTGGCACTTTACGGGGCTACGATGTGGGCGAACGACCTGGTCGCTAGTCGGCGCAGTCTGGCGATTCTCCTGCGAGTCGCTCGTAGGATTTCGATCATGGTCGTGCGCGGATACCGCACGATATCCACGAGGCGGCGATGGTCCTGGAGGGTGTTCCGTCGTTCGAAATGCAAGGGGGGGGCAAGTATCTACGGACTCCTACACGCTGGTGGCGGCGGAGCTCCTGAAGAAGGGGCCGTTTCGTTGAGGCGAATGTTCCGACAGTCTGTGATTACCGCCTGGCGAGCGCGGCTGAGAAAGCCGAGCAGCCGGTGGCACCGGGCGGTTGAGGCTGTGCTCCCCCTGCTGGATGCATGGGGGCGCATCGGCAGTTGACGCACTTACCGCCTGACACAGGTGCTAACCGGGCACGGGTGCTTCGGGTGTACCTCTGTCGTATCGGGTGGGAACGTGAGACTCTGTATCATCACTGCGGGGAAGGGCGGGACACGGCGCAGCAAACGTTGGAGGAATGTCCGGCGCGTGCTCGCGAGCGCCGGATACTCTGTCGCGTGGAGGGTTGGGACCCTTCACTCTCCGCCGTCGTGGAGTCGATGACGTACGTCTTAGGTGCGTGGCGTGCGGTGGCCTCCTTCTATGAGGCGGTTATGTTACAGAAGGTGGCCGCGGAGAGAGCCCGCGAGCGTAGCGCGTGCTACTCGCGCGTAGGGCGGCGGATGGTGAAAGCGCGGCGCCGGTGGGCGGTACATATCAGAAGAGTCAAAGCTAATTAAGTCTAACCCAAGCCAACAGGTCATAACGAACTTACTCAAACAAAACCTAACGTTCCGAATCCGCTATTGCTGCCCACCGCAGAGCCAAGCAGGACATACCAGAGCACACTAGGGCGTAGAAATCCATCGATTAGCGGTTTGAAGCACAAAAGTTGCAGCTATCCTAACCAAACTAAGCCTTGCCCTACAAAACCGAACGTATCCTGACTCAACATAACGTGCCGAGACGACTACTGCTGGCCTTCCCTTGGCCAAGCTGAACATATTAGATCACAGTCGGACGCACAAATTCGCTTTATAGAAGCTATAGCACTAAAGTCATAGATATCCTCTCCTAACCGAGCCACCCGCAACGTTACCAATCGTAAGCAAACTCAGTGTATCATGCCTCGAGCACTATTGCTGGCCTCCGCTGAGCTAAGCAGAACACATTAGTGGAGAGTAGAACGCAGAAATCCATAGGATCCCTATGTACATCAGAAGATTCATAGTTATCCTCTCCAAACCAAACCAACCTTAACGTAACCTAACGTAACATAGCTCATCCTAACTTCCCGCGACCGCTACTGCTGTCCTCCACAGAGTGAAGCGGAACACGCTAGTGGAGAGTGGAACGCAGAAAACCATATAATCGCAGTGTATATCAGGAAAGTCAAACCTCTCCAAGCCTAACCCAAACCAACGGAACATAACCAAACACAGCCTAACTCAACTTAACCTGTCAAGACCGCTATTCTTGCCATCCCCAGAGCCAAGCAGGACATGCTAGAGCACAGCAGCCCGCAGAAATCCACCGAATAGCAGTGTACAGCACAAACGCCAAAGCCATCCTAACCAAACCAAACGTAGCATAACTCTAGCAAACGCGACACGGCCACTATTGGTGGGCTCCCCAGAGACAAGCAGAACGTATGTGTGCTCAGGAGAGCGCAAAAATCAGCCGTATTGCTGTGTACAATGCAAAAGTCAAAGCTATCTTACCTAACCTGAGAAAACGTAACGTAAACAAACGTAGCCTATCTCTTCCTAACGTGCCGCGACGACCGTTGCTGCTGTCCACAGAGCCAAGCAGTACATATTGGAGAAGAGTAGTGCGCTGAAATGCATAGAATCGCAGTGCATAGCAGAATAGTCGGAGCTACCCTATACCACCATGGCCATACTTAACAAAACAGAATGTAGCTTAACCAACCCTAGCGTGCCAGATCACTATTGCTTGCCTCCCGAGAGCCATACAGACCATACTGGAGCACAGTAGGGCGCAGTAATATACCGCAGTGCACCGAAAAGCACAAAAGTCGAAGGTACCCTTATCGAACCTGTCCTTACCTAACCTAACCGAACGCAGCCTAACTCGACATAAGCTGCCGAGACCAGTGTTGCAGGCCCCCGCGGAGCCAAGCAGAACACATTAGAGCAATGTAGAGCGCAGTAATCCACCGAATAGCGGTGTATAGCACAGAAGTCAAAGATATCCTATCCTATCCGAATCAAACGTGTCATAGACAAACGTACACTGATATAACCTAACGTGCCGAGACCACCAATGCTAGCATCCATAGAGCCAAGCTGATTTTACTAGAGCACAGTAGAGCGCACAAGGCCGCCGATTAGCGGTGAGCAGTATATGGGTCAAAGCTATACTGTCCTAACCTAACCAAACGTAGCATATCCAACCGTTACATATATATATCGTCCTAACGTACCGAGACCGCAATTGCTGGCCTCCCTTGGTTCGAGTAGGGTATAGTAGAACAACGAAGGGCGCGCAAATCCACCGAAGAACGGTGTATGGCACAAAAGCCTAGGCAATCCACTCAGAAACACACCGGACGTAACATAAAGGGACACAACATAACTAAACTTATCGTGCCACGAGCACTACTGCCGACCTCCCCATAGCCAAGCAGAATGTATTGGAGCACTGGAGAGCGCAGAAATCCGCCAAGTATCATTGTATATCACAAACGCCAAAGCCATGCTAACCACACCTATCCAGCCCTAACCATACCAAACGTAACCTAACACAACAATACGTGCAACGCCCACTATTGCTGGCCCCCCAGTGGACAAGCAGAGGCTAATAGAGCAATGCGGAGCGCAGATATCGATAGAAAAGCAGTGTATACCACAAAAGTCGAAGATAACCTAACCAAACCTAACCTATCCTAGCCAAGCCAAACGTAAAATGTCCCAACATTACGTAACCGAACGAAACCTGTCCCATCCTAGCGTGCCGAGACCACTATTGCATCCATCCGCAGAGCGTAGCAGAACACATTAGGGCAATGTAGAGGGCATAAGCCCACCGAATTGTGGTGTGTAGTATAAGAGCCAAAGCCACCCTCTCCTAACCTAAACAACACTTGCATAGCCAACCGTTATTTATTGCACCATAATGTGCCGAGACCACTATTGCTGGCCTCCGCAGAGCCAAGCAGAACAAACTAGAGCAGAGTTGATCGCAGAAATCCACCGAACAACAGTTTATACCACGAAGGGCAAAGCTTTCCAAACCCAACCCAAACCAACATAACCTAGCCAAACGTAGCACAACTCAACCTAACGTGCCGCAACCACTATTGCCGGCCTCCCAAGGGCCGAGCATGGAAAGGCAAATGTAGAGTGTGGCGCGCAGATATCATCCGAAGAGCAGGGTATAGTACAAATGTCTAAGCTACCCTATCCTAACTAAGCCAAACTTAACATAGCCAAACGCAGACTAACTCAGACTAACGTGTCGAGGGCACTACAGCTAGGTATCCCCATGACAAAGCAGAATATACTAGAGCACAGTAGAGTGAAGTAGTTCATCGAAAACCAGCGAACAGCACAAATGTCAAAACCATCCGGACGAAACTTAGCCTAACCTGGCAAGGCCAATCTTGACGTACCTCAACCAAACCTGGAACGACCACTGTTGCTGGACTCCCCGGACACAAGCAGAGGCTAGTAAGGCAATGCATTGCGCAGATGGCGGCCGAACAGACGTGTACAGATGAAAAGTCAAAGCTATCCTAACCAAACCTAACCTGACCTTGCCAAGGCAAGCGTAACGAAACCTACTCCAACGTGCCGAGGCCACTATTGCTGGCTGCTTCAGAGCCAAGCGGAGCATATTGGATGAGAGCAGAGCGCAGAAATGCATAGAACCGCAGTGCATAGCACAATGCCCGAAGCTGCCCTACACAGACATGACCATACTTAACATAACCGAACGTAGCTTAACTCAAACTAACTTGGCGAGAGCACTATTGCTTGCTTCGCAAGAGCCGCGCAGAATATACTATAACGCAGAAGAGAGCGGTAATACAACGCATTGCAGTGTATAGCACAAATGTGGAAGGTATCGTCACATATTCTGTCCAAACCTAACCCAACCGAACGCAGCCTGAGTAATCACAAGGTGCCGGCACTACTGTTGCTGACCTCCGCGGAGCCAAGCAGGTCATATTAGATCAATGTAGAGCCCGAAAATCCACCGAACAGCGGTGTACAGCACGAAAGTCGAATCCGTCCTGTGCAAACCAAACCGAACGTAACACAACCAAACGTTATATATCTCAACCTAACGTGCCGAGACCACTATTTGTGGCCCCCAAAGAGCCAAGCAGAGCACACTGGTTCCAAGGGGAGCGCAGAAATCCACCGAACAACGGTTTATACCCCGAAAGGCAAAGCTGCTCTAACCTAACCGAAACTAACGTATCCTAACCAAACGTAGCATAACTCAACCTAACGTGCCGAAACCACTTTTACTCGCATCCCTAGAGTCGAACAGAGTATTGTAGGGCAGCGTAGGGCGTAGAAATGCACAGCGTACTGGTGTAGAGCACAAAAGTCATGGCTACGTTATCCTAACATAACCAATCGTAACACTTGCGAACGTAGAATAACGGAACCTATCGTGTCGCGACCACCATTGCCGGCCACGCCAGAGTCGAGTAGGGTATAGTAGAGCAACGGGGAGCGCAGGAATCCAAAGAGTAGCAATGTTTAGCGCAAAGGACAATGTTATTCTATCCTAACATATCCAAACGTAATGTCATCTAAAGCAGCGTTGCTCAGACTAACGTGCCGTGAGCACTACTGCTGGCATCCAAATGGCCAAGTAGAATATACTAGAGTGCAGAAATGCGTAGATATCGACAGAAAAGCAGTTTGTACCGCAAACGTCAAAGATATCCTGATGAAACCTAACCCAAGATAGCTAAGCCCAACGTAACCTAACTCAACCTAACGTGCTGGGGCCACCATTGCTGGCCTCCTAAGAGTCAAGTAGAACATACCAGAGCACAGTAGAGCACAGAATTTCACCGAATAGCTGTCTATAGCGCAAAAGTCGAATCAAACCTGATCAAGCATAACCTTGCTTACCCTAACCAAACGTAACATAAACCAACTTTTCTTGCCACGACGGCTATTGCTGGCATTCTCAGAGTCGAGTAGGATATAGTAGAGCATAGTAGAGCGCAGAAATCCATCGAATATTAGTGTGCACCACGAAAGTCAAATCTATCCCAACCTAACCCAAACTAACTTAGACCACCATTACTGGCCACGCGCGAATCGACCGGAGAATGGTAGAACCATTTAAAGCGCAGAAAGCCACCACGTAGCGAAGTATAGCACAAAAGTCAAAGATACCCAAAACTAGCCAGACCAAACCTAACCCAACAGAACGTAGAGTAACTAACTCCAGCGTGCCGATATATGTATTTCTGGTCTCCACAGAGCAATGCTGATCATGTTACGGCACAGTAGAGTGCAGAGATCCAACGAAAAGCATTATGTAACACGAAAGTCAAAGCCATCCTAACCAAGCGTAACCTCACCTAACCTAACCAAATGTAACCTAACACAACCAATCGTTCCACGGCCTCTATTGCTGGTTTCCCCAGAGTCCAGCAGAGTATACTAGAGCAATGAAGAGCGCAGGAATCCACCGAATAGGAGTGTACTGCGCATCAGTGCGAGTTATCCTATCATAACCTAACAAAGCGTAACATAACCAAACGAGCATAACTCGACCAAACGTGCCTACACCACTATATCTAACCTCTCGAGGGCAAAGCAGGGCATACCAGAGCACAGTAGAACACAGATTACAGCCGAACAGCTGTGTATAGCACAATCGTTAAAGCCATCGTTTCCTAAGCCAGCAAATCGTAACGCAACCAAGCGTAACATAACTCAATGTAACGTACCGCGGCCACATTTGCTCGCCTCCCCACCTTCGGGCCTAGATTTGTAGAGCACAACAGGGCGCAGAATTCGACGGGATTGCAGCGTACAACAGGAAATTCATAGCGATCCAAACCTAACATTAGCTAACGTAACCCAACCAATCGTAGCATAACACAACCTAACGTGCCGAGGCCGCTATTGCTGACACCCCAGAAATAAGCAGAGCATAATCGATGTGAGCAGACTTTTCCGCATGCATAAGGAGGAAAGATTCCATTGGCGTGCTATAGCCACAGCATTGCAATACAATCTGACTGGAGAGTTCAATCTTATTCATATTTTCTACTAATACTGTGGCGAGCAAACTTTTCTTCAGAAATATGGAGGAAAGATTGTATTGGCGTGCTATAGCCATTGCATTGCAACGGAGTCTGGCTAGAAAGTTCAATTTTATTGACATTCTCGACAAATATCGTGGTGACCAAGCTTTTCTGCATAAATAAGGTGGGTAGATACTACTGGCGCGCTACAGGCATTGCGTTGCAATAGAATCTGAATGGAAAGTTCAATGTTATTGACATTTGCGACTAAAATTCGCCTGGACTTCGACTAAGATTTTCGACTGTGCTCTAGAAAATTCTTCTTTGCTCTAGGGAGGCCAGCAGGAGTGGTGGAGGCACGTTTGGTTGAGTTACGTTGCGTTTGGTTGTATAGTGTATGGTTATGTTGGGCTCAGATGGCTATGACTTTTGTGCTATAGACAGCTATATGTTGAATTTCTGGGCTCCACTGTGCCCTAGTATGTACTGCTTGGCTCTGGGGATGCCTGCAATGGCGGTTTCGGCACGTTAGGTGTAGTTAGGTTACGTTAGTTTATGCTACGTTTGGTTAGGTTAGGAGAGGATAGCATTGAATTTTGTATTATACACTGCGATCCTATGAAGTTCTGCACTCTACTCCCTCTAACATAGTATGCTTGCCTCTGGGGAGTGCAGCAATGCAGGTCACGTCACGATAGGTTGAGCTAGTCTACGTTTTGGTTAGGTTAGGTTTGTTTGGGTGAGGTTTGCGCACCTTTGACTTTCCTGCTATACACCGGCATTATATGGAGCAATGAGCTCTACTCTCCCATAATACGCCCCGCTTGGCAATTGGGAGTCCAGCAATAGTTGGCTAGGCACGTTAGTTTGGGATTGGTTTAGTTTGGTTAGGTTAGGCTAGGGCAGCTTATGTTAGGATCTCTTCTACTTTTTTGCCGTAAACTTCAATGCGGCGGATTTCTGCTATATACTGAGCGCTAGTATATTGTGCTTCACTCTGGCGACGCCATCAGCTATGGTTTATGCACGCTAGGATGCGCTACGTTACGTATGTACGTGTTACGTTCCGTTTGGTTAGGCCAGGATATCTTCGACGTTTGTGCTCTACACTGCCAATCGGTGGACTTCTACGCTCTACTTTGGCCTCTTATGCTCTGCTTGGCTCTGGGGATGCCAGCAATAGCTGTCGGTGCAAGGTAGGTTAAGTTGGGCTACGTTTGGTTACGTTACGAATGAATAGGTTAGGAGAGCGTTGCAATGACTTACCCTGTCTCAACCTTCCCAAACGTAACATGACCGAACGTAGCACACCTCAACTCAACGCGTCTACACCACTATTGCTGACCTCCGCAGGGCCAAGCAGAATATACTAGAACACAGTAGAATGCATAAATCCGCCGTATAACATTGTATAGCACAAACGTCGATGCCATCCTTACCAAGCCTTATCCACCCTATCCAAGCCAAACGAGGCCGAACGCAGCAAAACGCGCCACGCCCAATGTTGCTGGTCTCCGCAGAGACAAGTAGAGGCTAGTAGAGCAATGCGGACCGCAGATATCGACAGAATGGTAGTGTATACCACAAGAGTCAAATCTATCCTAACAAAACCTAGCCTAACCTAGCCAAGCCAAACATAGCAGAAGCCCACCGAATAGCATTGTATAGCGCAATAGCCGAAGTTACCCTATCCTAACATAACCATACGTAACACAGCCGAACGTAGCTCAACTCAACCTAACGTGCCGCGACCACTATTTCTAGCCTCCCCAGTGCCAAGCAGAATATACAAGAGCACAGAAGAGCGCAGTAATCCACCGCATTGCCGTGTATTGCAAAAAAGTTGAAAAAATCCTAGCCCAAAATGTCCTATTCTAACTTAAACGAACGTAACATAACTCAACTTGAGGCGCCGAGGTTAGTGTTGATGGCCTCCCCAGAGACAAGCGGAGCATACTAGTGCAATATGGAGTGCAAAAATACAACAAATGGGGATGTATAACACATGAGTCAGAGCAACCCTATCCTAACCTAACGAAACGTAGCGTAGCCAAACGTAGCCTAACTCAAACTAACGGGCCGAGATTGCTATTACTGGACACCCCAGGGTTTAGCAGGGTATAGTAGAACAACGCGCGGCGTAGAAATCCACCGAATCGCAGTGTGTAGCAGAAAAGTCAAATCTATCCTACCCTAACCTGTCCAAACGTAATATAACCAAGCACAACGTTATTTAAACTAACGTGCCGAGACCACTATCACTGGAATCCCCAGAGCGAAACAGAATACTCTAGAGCACAATAGAGCACAGATGGCCACAAAATAGCAATGTATAATACAAAATCCAGACCTATCCTGACCTAACCAAGCATACCCAAACGTAGAATAACTAAACCTAACGAGCCGAGACCACTATTTTAGGCATCCCCAGAGCCAAGCAGAACATATTTGAGAAAAGTAGAGCGCAGGAATCTCCGAATAGCAGCGTATAACAGAAATGTCAAAGCCATACTTGCCAAGCGTAACCAATCATAGCCTAACCACACGTAACCTAACACAGGCTAAAGTGCCACGACTGCTACTGCTGGTCCCCACATTGCCGAGCAGAGTATACAAGAGCAACGTAGACCGCAGAAATCAACGGAAGAGCAGTGTATAGCGCAAAAGTCAAAGCTGTCCTATCCTAACCTATCCTAGCGTAACATAACCAAACGCAACCTAACTCAGACTAACATGCCGAGAACAATACTGCCGGCACCTCCGGAGTCAAGCGGAATATACTTGAGCACCGTAGATCGCAGAAATCCACCGAGTAGCAGTGCCTAAGGCAAATGTCAAAGCCATCCTGACCAAACTTAGCCTAACTTAACCTAACCAAACGTAGCCCAACTCAACCTAACGTGCCGAGACCAGCATTACTGGCCGACCACTAGGCGAGCAGAGTATAGTAGAGCAATGTAGAGAGTAGAAACCCTCCGAATAGCGGTGAACAGCGCAGAAGCCGCAGCAAACCTATCCTAACCTAACCAGTCGTAATATTACCAAACGTAGCCTAACAAAGACTCTCGTGCCGCCACCACTATTGCTGGCCACTCCAGAGTAGAGCTGAAACTAGTAGAGCACAGTAGAGAGCAGAAAGCTACCAAACAGCAACGTAGAGCACAAAAGTCAACCGTATCGTGACCTAACCAAGCCAAGCCTAACCAATACAAACTTATAATAACTAGACCTAACCTGCCGCGACCACTATTGCTGGCTTCCACAGAGGTAGGCAGAAGATGATAGAGCAGAGTAGAGCACATATGTCCATATGGTGGCAGTGTATAGCACGAAGGTCAAAGATAACCTATCCTATCACCAACACACCTAACCCAACCAAACGTATCCTAACACAACCTAACGCGCCGCGGCCACTGTTTCTGGACTTCCCGGAGCGTAGCATGGAATATACGGTCTCAGCAGAGCGCAGAAGTCCACCGAATCGCAGTGTAGAGTACAAGAGTCATAGCTGTCCTCTCCGAACATTACCAAGCGTGACCAAACCAAACGCAGCACAACACAAACTAATGTGCCGGCACCACTATTGCTGGCCTCTGCAGGGCAAAGCGGAGGACATTAGAGCCCAGTAGAGCGCAGAAATACACCGAGTAGCAGTGCATAGCACAAAAGACAAAGATATCCAATTCTAACCTAGCCAAACGTAACATAACCGAACTCAAAGTATCTCAGACTAACGTGCCGAGACAAATACTGCTGGCATCCCCATAGCCAAGCAGAATAAACTGGAGCACAGTAGAACGGAGAAATCCGCCGAATAGCAGTGTATAGCACAATAGACGAAGTCATCCTTACCAAACATAGCCAAACCTAACATGACGAAACGTGACCCATGTAAACCATACGTGCCACGACCACTATTGCTGGCCACCCCAGAGACACGCAGATGCTGGTACAGCGACACAGAGCGCAGATATCGAACGAATAGCAGTGTATAGCACAGAGGTCAAAGCCATCCTAACCAACCATAGCCTAACCTGGATTGACATAGCTTAACATGACAAAGCCAAACGTGCCACGACCATTATTGTCGACGTCCCGTCGCCAAGTGGATCATGTTAGTGCTGAGTAGAGCGCAGAGATCCTACGAATGGAAGTGTACAGCGCAAAAGCCAAAGCTACCCTCTCCTAGCCTACCAAAACGTAACGTATCCGCACGAAACGCAACTATTCCTAACGTGCCGAGGCCACTATTGCAGCCTGACTCAGAGCCAAACAGAACATACTAGACGAGAATAGGGCGCAGAAGTCCATATAATCGCAGTGCGAAGCACAATATTCGAATTCACCCTATCCAGACATAGCCAACGTAACACAACCGAACGCTTCTTATCACAACCTAACGAGCCGAGGCCGCTGTTGCTGGCACCCCAGAGCCAAGCAGAATATACTAGAGCACAGTAGAGCGCAGTGATCCAACGCATTGCAGTGTATACCACAAAAGTCAAAGCCACCCTGACCAAACTTAACCTAACCTAACCGAACGAAGCGTAACCAAACTAAACCAATCTTGCCACGGCCGCCATTGTTGGCCTCCGCAAAGTCGAGTAGGATATAGTAGAGAATCGAATAGCGCAGAAATCCACCGAATAGCAGTGTATAGCACAAAAGTCAAAGCTACACTCTCCCAACATGTCCAAAGGTAACATAATCAAGCGTAACGTGACCAAAACCGCGGTGCCACGACCGCTATTGCTGGCCTCGAGAGAGCCAAGCAGAGTGTCGCAGAGCAACGTAGGACGCTCGAATCGACAGAATAGCATTATGTAGCACAAGAGTCGAAGCTGCCCCAACCAAACCTAACCAAATCTAGCCTAAACGAACGAAGTATAGCTCAACCTAACATGCCGCTACTACTATTCCTGGCTTCTACAATCACAATCAGAGGGTGGTAGCGCTCAGTACAGCGCAGAAGTCCATAGAATTGCAGTTTGCAGCACAAAGGTCAAAGATATCCTTTCCTAACCAGACCAGGCGTAATATAACCATACGCAGCATAAATCAATATAAGGGACCGAGGTTAGTACTGCTGTCCACCACAGAGCCAAGCAGAGCATATTAGAGCAACGAAGAGAGCAGGGATCCACCAAAAGACAGTGTACGCATCGCAAGTCAAGTCATCCAGACATAACCCAGACTAACACAACCTTACCGAACGTAGCCTAACCCAATCTAACGTGCCGAGAGCACTACTAATCTCCTCCCCAGAAGCGAGTATATTATAGTAGAGCAGAGTAGAGCGCCGAAATCCAACGAGTGTCAGTGTATAGCACAGAAGTCACAGCTATCCTCTTCTGACCTAGCCAAACGTAAGGTAAGCAAACGTAACGTAACTATTCCTAACGTGCCGAGACATCTGTTGCCGCCACCGTCAGAGTGAAACGGAACATATTATAGGAGACTAGAGCGCAAATGTCCATAGAATCGCAGTGCATAGCACTATAGTCGTAGCTATCCTACCCTAACATAGCCAAACGTAACCTAACCGGACGTAGTCTAACTCAACGTAACGGCGCGACACAGCTATTGCTGACTTCCCCAGTGACAATCATAGCATATTAGAGCTCAGTAGATCGCAGAAATCCACTGAATAGAAGCGTATGACACAAAAATCAGAGCAATCCCTTCCTTACCTCACCAAACGTAACATAAGCGGACGTAACATAACCCAATCTGCTGTGCCACTACAGCTACTGCTGGCCTCACGGGTACTAAGCAGAGTATAGCAGAGCAATGTAGAACGCTCAAGTAGTCCCAATAGCAGCCTATAGCGCAAAAGAGAAAGCTGTCCTAACCAAACCTAACATATCCTAACATAACCAACGCAACATAAGTCAACCTAACGTGCGGAGACCAATACTGCTGGCCTCCCCAGAGCCAAGCAGAACCTACTAGAGCTCAGTGCAGCGGAGAAATACAACGTACAGCAGTGTATAGCACAACAGACGAAGCTATCCTATCCAAACCTGAGCAAACGTAACGCAGCTAAACGTAGCATAGCTCTCTTTAACGTGCCAAGACCTCTATTGTTGCCCTGCTCAGAGCCAAGCAGAACAAATTAGAGGAGAGTAGAGCGCAGAAGTCCATATAATCGCAGCGCATTGAACAGTAGTCGAAGCTACACCACCCTATCATACCCAAACATAACACAAACGAGTGTAGCATAACTAAAGCTGACGCTCCTAGACCACCCTCGTTTGCCTCCGCACAGCCAAGCAGGCCATACCAGAGACGAGTATAGCGCTGAATACCACCGAATAGCGGTCCATTGCATAAAAGTCAAATCTATCCAATCCTAACCTTACTAATCGTGACATAACCACACATTATCTATCTCAAACTAACGTGCCGACACCACAATTGCTGGCCTTCCCGGAGACAAGCAGAACACACTAGGGAACGGTAGAGCGCAGAAATGCACGGAGCAACAGTTTATACCACGAAAGTCCAAGCTATCCAATCCTAACCCAAACTATCATACCCTAACCGAACGTAGCCTAACACAACCTGACGCGACGAGACAACAATTACTGACATCCGCAGAGTCAAACAGATTACAGTAGAGCACGGTAGAGCGTAGAAATACAACAAATAGCAATGCATACCACAAAAGTCGAAGCAATCCTGACCAAACCATGCTTAACCTTACCTAACATATCGTTACCTAACTCAATCTATCGTGCCACCACCGGCCATTAATGGCCTCTCCAGAGTTGAGTGGAGTATAGTAGAGCAACGGAGAGAGCGGAAATCCACCCAACAGCAGTGCATAGCACAAAGCTCGAAGCTATCCCGTCCTAACCAAGCCAAACCGAACCAAGCCAAACGTAATCCAACTAAACCTAACGTGACGCGGCCACTACTGCTGGCCTCCCCATGGCCATGCAGAACATATTAAATGAGAGCGGGACGCAGATACCCATAGAACCACAGTGTATAGCAGAAAAATCAAAGCTATCCAAACTTTACCCCTGCTAACATAAACTAACCAAACGTAACCTAACACAAACTATAGTGGCACGACCGCATTTGCTGGCCTCCCCATGGTCGAGCAGAGTATAGTAGAGAAATGAAGAGGCAGAAGACCACCGAATAGCAGTGTATAGCACAAAAGTCAAAGGTATCCCATCCTAACCTAACCAAACATAATCTAACAAGACGTAACATAGCTGCATCTAACATGCCGAGAGCACTATTGCCGGTCTCCCCAGCGGCAAGCAAACCATATTAGAGGAGAGTAGGGAGAAGCGGTCCGTAGAATAGCAGTGTATAACGCGACAGTCTATGTTACCCTAGCCTAACCCAAACACACCTAGCCGAACCAAACGCAACATAGCTCTGACTTACTTCCCGAGACCAATACTGCTGGCCCTTCCAAGGCCAAGCAGAATGTACTAGAGCACAGTAGAGCGTAGAAATCCACCTAATAGCAATGTATAGCACAGAAGTCAGCGCCATCCTTACCACACAAAACCAAACCTATCCGGAACACAAGTAACCTTACTCAACAGAACGTGCCACGACCACCATTGCTGGCTTCCCCAGAGACAAGCAGAGCATAATAGAGCAGTGCCGGGCGCAGTAATCCATAAAATCGCAGTGTCCGGCAGAGAAGACGACGCCGTCCAAACCTTACCAAAGCTAACATCACATAACCGAACGTTGCCTAAAAAAACCTAGCGTGCCGAGACCAGTATTGCTGGTCTCCCCAGCGCCAAGCAGAGCATATTAGAGCATAGTAGAGCACAGAAATCCTCCGAATAGCAGTGTATAGCATAAAGGTGAAGGATATCCTCTCCTAACCTTACCAAACGTAACATATCCTTACGCAACGTTACTCAAACTAACGTGCCGTGACCACTACAGCTGGCCTCCGCATAGCCAAGCAAGATATACCAGATATCAGTCGAGCGTAGGGGTGCACAGAATGGCTGCGTGTAGCACACAAAGCCAATCCCATCTTGACAAGCCACATCCTAACCTAACCACGGCGAACGGAACCTAGCTCAAAGGAACGTGCCACGAACATTATTTCCTGCCTACCTAGAGACAAGCAGAATGTGTTAGAGCACAGTAGAATGCCGGAATCCACCGAATATCAGTGTATAGCACAATAGCCGAAACAGCTTATCCTAACCTAGTCAAAGGTAACATACCCAAACGTAACATAACCCAACCTAACATGACGAGGCCACCATTGAAGGGCTGCGCACGGTCAAGCAGAGTGTACTAGAGCAGAGAAGTGCTCAGAAATCCATCGCAATGCAGTGAGTAGCACTAAAGTCGAAGAATCCATAACCTAACGTGACCTAGCCCAACCTGAGCAGAGGTAGCATGACACATCGTAGCGCGCCGCGACCACTTCTCCTGGCCCCCAGAAACAAGCAGAATACACTAGAGCACAGCAAAGCGTAGAAATTCACGACTTTGCATTGTATAGCACAAGAGTCGAAGATACCAAAGCCAAACGAGGCCTAGCCTAACCTAACCAAACGTACTCAAGACCAACATAACGCGCCGCGACCACAATTGGAGGCTCCCCAGGGCCATACAGTATATACTAGAGCACAGTAGCCAATCTCAGAAGCCAACATTTCCTAACCAAATATGACCTAAGCTAGCCTAACCAAACGCAGTCCAATTAAGCAAACGGTGCCGCAAACGATACTTATGGCATCCCTGGAGCCAAGCAGAACATACTAGATCACATTAGAGCGCAGGAATCGAATGAAGAGCAGTGTATATCACGAATTTCAAGGCTACCGTAACCAAACTCTGCCCAACCTAACCTGAAATCACATACATAAATGAAGCTGAAGAGCCAGGACCACAATTTCACGCTTCCCCAGAGACGAGCTGAGCAATGTAGAGCAATGTAGGGTGCAGGAATCGACCGAAACAACAGTGTATAACGGAAAGGTCAAAAAAGTCATAACCGAGCATTCCTAACCAAACCCATAGAAACGTAACCTAACTAAACCAAACGTACCGAGACCACTGTTGCTGCCCACCACATAGACAAGCGGAGCATAGTAGAGCGCACTAGGGCGTAGAGATTCAGCTGATTGCAGTGTATAGCGCAAAAGCCAAAGTAGCCTGTCATAACTTAGCCAATCGTAACATACGCAAACGTAGTCTACCTCATCCTAACATAACGATACCACTACTGCTTGCTTTCACAGAGACAAGCAGAATGTTCTAGAGCACGGCAGTGCGCTGAAATCAACCGCATTTCTGTGTACAGCACAGAAGTCAAAGCTATCCTCTCCTAATATATTCAATCTCAATATGAACGAGCGTAACATAACACTACCTAACGTACTACGACAACAATTTCTGGCCACCCAAGGGTCGATCAGAACCTACTAGAGGACAGTAGAGCGCAGAAATCCACAGATTCGCAGTGTATAGCACGAAAGCCATATCTTCCCGGTCACAGCACAAGCTAATGCAGCCCAACCGAGCGCAGCCCACCACAACGTGACGCGCCACGTCCACTATTTGTGGCATTCACAGGCCTAAGCATAATATAGTACATCACATTACGGCACAGGTATACCCCGAATAGCAGTGTCGAGCACGAAAGTCTGAGATAATGTGCCCGAGCTTGACATAATTTAACCTAACCAAGCGTAACATAAGTCAGCCTAACGTGCCGAGACCACTATTGCTGGCCCAGCCATGGCCAAGCAGAAAATATTGGAATACAGTAGAGCCCAGACATCCGCGGGTAGCAGTGTATAGCACAACAGCCGAAACCATCCTGTCCTAACATCGTCAAACGTATCCTAACTCACCCTAACGTGTCGAGACCACTATTGCTGTCCCCAGCGCCAAGCAGAGCATACTACAGGACAGCAGGGGGCAGAAATCCACCGAACTGCAATGTATAGCACAAATGCCGTAGATATCCCAACCTAACCTGTCCTAACCTGACATAACCGAACATAGGACAGCTCAACGTGACGTGCCGCGATAACCGATCCTGGTCACCCCAGAGCCCAGCAGAATGTAGTAGAGCACAGTAGATCTCAGAAATCCTCCGAATTGCAGTGCATTGCACGAAAGACAAAGCCATCCTATCCAAGCATATGCTAACCTAACATTACCAAACGTGACATGAGTCATCGTTACGTGCCAAGACCGCCATTGCTCGCCTCCTCTGAGTCGAGCGGAGTATAGTAGAGGAATGTAAAGCGCAGAAATCCACCGAATACCAGTGTATAGCTCAGAAGTCGAAGCTATCCTAACTTAACCATACATAACCTAACATGACCAACATACCTAACCCAGCCTAACGAGCCACGAACTCTATTGCTCGTCACCTGATGGTCGAGCGGAGTATAGCAGAGAAATGTGGAGCGCAGAAATCCACCGAATACCAGTGTATAACGCCAAAGTCACAGCTACCATAACCTCACTCAAACAAACCTAACCTAACTAAACGTAATCTAACTCATACTAAGGTGTCGCGAACAGTACTGCTGGCCTCCAAAGAGCCAAGCAGAGCATAATATAGGAGAGTGGATCGCTGAAATCCATAGAATCGCAGTGTATAGCAGAAAAGTCGAAGCCGTACAAACCTAACAAAAGCTAACGTAACATAGCCAAACGTACCGTATCCCAAACCAACTAGGCAAGACAAACATTCCTGGCATCCACAGAGCCAAGAAGAACACACTAGAGGGCGGCTGAGCTCAGAAGTCCACCGAACAGCAGCGTATAGCACAAAAGTCAATGCTGACCTGGTATAACCTAACCAAACGTAGCATAACAGAAGGTAACATGAATCAACCTAGCATGCAGCGACCACAATTGCTGGCATCCCCAGTGCCAAGCAGAACATGCCGAAGCAAAGTAGAGCGCAGAAGTCCAACGTATAGCAGTGTATGCCAAGAAAATCATCGCTATTCAAACCTAACCCAAATATGTGTAACCAAACCAAACGAAGCCTAACTTTACCTAACGTGCCTAGACCGCTATTGCTGGCTACCTCGGATCCAAGCAGGGCGTATTGGAGCCCAGTAGAGCGTAGAGATCCAACGAATGGCAGTATATAGCACAAAAGTCCAATCCATCGTAAACAAACCTAACCCAAGCCAGCCCAGCCAAACGTAGCCTAGCTCAACCTATCGTGCCGCGGCCACAACTGCTGGCAATCTCAGAGTCGAGCACAGTATAATAGAGCAATGTAGAGCACAGGAATCCGCCGGATATCAGTGTACAGCACAAAAGTCATATCTATCCTAACCTAACATTACCAAATATAACACAACCAACCGAAGCCTAACACAACCTAACGTGCCTACACCCCTATTGCTGACTTCCACAGGTCCAACCACAATATACTAGAGCACAGTAGAGCGCAGAAATTCGTCGCACCGCAGTGCGATGCACAAAAGTCATGAATATCCTAACCCAACCTGACTAAACCTAACCCAACGTAACGTAGCCAGATTGAGAATAACGTGAAGATAGCACCATCGCTGCCCTTCCTATAGCCAAGCTGAACATATTTGGGCGCGGTGGGATGGAGAGATACACCGAATAGCATTGTGCAATACAAAAGTCAAAGTCATACAAACGAAACCAGTCCAAACACAACCTAGCCAAACGTAGAATAACTATACCTAACGAGCCAAGACCTCTATTGCAGGCGTCCGCAGAGACAGTCCGGAAACATTAGTGGAGAGTAGAGCGAAGAAATCCATAGAATCCGAGTGTGCAGCAGAATATTCAAAGACACCCAAACCAAACCCACACAAACATACCGTAACCTGACATAGCAAACTGAACATAACGTGCAGCGACCACTATTGCTGGCCGCCACTGGGCCAGGCAGGTGGCAGTAGAGGACAGTGGATGGCAGGAATCCACCGAAAAACTGTGCATACCGAAAAGTGAAGGAGACACTGACAAAACTTAGCCTAACCTAACCTAACCGAACGTAGCCTAACACAACATAACGTGCCACACGCGCTATTACAGGCCACCCCAGAGTCGAGCAGAGAATAGTAGAGCAATATAGAGCGTAGGAATACACGGAGCAGCAGTGTACAGCACAAAAGTCAAAGCTACACTGTCCCAACATATCAAACGTAATATAATCAAACGTATCCTAACTTAACCTAAGGTGCCGAGGACGTTATTGCTGGAATCCCCTGATCCAAGCAGAATACACTAGGGCACTGAAGAGCGCATGGAGCCGCCAAGTAGCAGCATAAAGCACAAAAGCCAAATACATCCCAACCTAACGCGCCCTGTCCTAACCTGCCCAAACGTAAACTAACTAAACTTAAACAGCCGAGTCCACAGCTTTTGGCCTCCCCAGTGCCAAGGTGAACATATTAGATCACAGTATTGTGCATAACTCCGCCCAACAGCAGTGCATGGCCTAAAAGTCGAAATAGATTCTCCTAACCTAACCAAACGTAACATATGTAACCTAACGTGACGCGACCGCTATTGCTGGCCACCCCACAGCCAAGCGGAACGTGCTAGAGGAGAATAGAGGGCAGAAATCCGTAGTATCGCAGTGTATAGCAGAAAAGTCGAAGCTATCAGGACCTAACCATATCTAACATGACATAGCCAAACGTAGTCTATCTAAACTTAACATGGCCTGACCACTGTTACTGGCCACCGCAGTGCCAAGCTGAAAATACCATATTGCAGTAGAGCGCAGACATCCTCCTCCATTCAGTGTACAGCGCAACAGTCGAAGATATCCTATCCTAACCCAAACAAACGTAGCCTAACCGAACGAAACTTAACTCCACATATCGCGCCGCGGCCACAGTTTCTTGCCTACCCAGAGCAAAGCAGAGCATACTGGAGCACAGCAGAGCGCAGAAATCTACCGAATAACTGCGTACAGCACAAAAGTCAAAGCTATCATAGCATAACCAAACAGACGTAACGTAGCCAAGCGTAACCTAACTCAACTTAACGCGCGGCGACCGCTATTGCTGGCCACCACAGAGTCGAGCGGAGCGCATTAGATCGCAGTATAGCGAAGAAGGGCAGGAAATGTCAGTATATAACACAAAAGCCAATGCTATCCTCTCCTATCCTAACCAAACGTAACATAACCAAACTAAGCATAAATTAAGCCAGGGCGCCGAGGCCGCCATTACTTTCCTCCGCAGAGTCGAGCAGAGTATAGTAGAGCAATGAAGAGTGTAGAAATCCACCGAAAGGAAGTGTATAGCACAAAAGTCAATGATATTCCAACCACAACTGGCCATACCTAACATAACGAAACGTAGGATAACAAAATGTGACGTGCTGGTACCACTATAGCTGGCCCTCCCAGTTCCAAGATCAAAATATTAGTGAAGAGTAGAGTGCAGAAATCAGCTGACTCGCAGTGTATGGCGCAAAATTAAAGGTTAGCCCGTCGTAACCTGATCAATCGTAACGTAACTGAACGTAACCTAACTCAACCTAACGTGACGCTAGAAATGTCGCAGGCCTCCCAAGGGCCAAGCGGACCATATTAGAGGGCAGTAGAGAGCAGAAATACATAAAATCGCTGTATACAGCAGAAACGTCGAAGCCACCCGAACCTAACCATGGATAACGTAACTTAAACGAATGCAGCCTATCTCAAACTAACACGGCGAAACCACCATTGCTGACCTCCCCAGAGCAAAGCGGAACATACAAGAGCACAATAGAGAGGAGAAGTCCACCGCATTTATGTTCACGACCCAAAAGTCAAAGGTACCATGTCCTAACCCAAACATGCCTAATCAAGCCATACGTAACCCAACTCTACATAATGTAACGCGGCCACTATTTCTGGCCTCCCTAGAGCAAAGTAGTGCATATTAGGCAACCGTACAGCGCAGAAGTCTACCGAATAGCAGTGAACAGCACAAAAGACAAAGCTATCCATGCCGAGCCTAACCAAGTATAACATAACCAAACGTAACCTTACTCCACCTCCCCGCCGTACACCACTGTCGCTGACATCCCCAGAGCGAAGCAGAATATACTAGAGCACAGTAGATCACAGAAATCCGCGGCGTTCAAGTGTAAAGCACAAAAGTAGAGAAAACTCAACATAACGTGAGGTAACCTAAACCTTCGGAGTGCAGTCTAACTTAGCATAAGTTGCCGAAACCATTATTTCGGTTTCTCCCAGGGCCAAGCAGAACATAGTTTTTTTAGCAGGAATTCATGGAATCGCACTGTTCAGCAGAAAAGCCAAAGCAGCCAAACCTAACCCAAGCATGTATAACATAACCAAACGAAGGCTAACTCAACATAACGTTCAGCGGCCAGTATGGCTGGACTCCCCAAAGCCAAGCAGAATACAGTAGAGCACAGTGGAGCGCAGAATTCCGTAGAATAACCGTGTATACCACGAAAGACAAAGCCATCTTTACTTAACACAGTAATCTAACGACAAAGCCATCCTAACTTAAAAAGTAATCTAACCAGACGTAGCATAGATCAGTCTGTCGTGCGGAGGCCATCATTGCTGGCCACCACAGAGCCAAGCAGAGCATATTAGATCACAGAAGTCCGCCGAAAAGCAGTGCAAGGCACAAAAGTCATAGTAGCATATCCTATCCTAGCCAAACGTGACATACAATAACGCAGACTAGCTCAACCTGACATGATGATACCACTACTGCCGGACACCACAGGGAAAAGCAAAATGTATTAGAGCACAGTACACAGCAGAAATACACCGAATAACTGTGTATAGCTCGAAAGTAGAGGCTGCACTGACCAAACTTTACCTAACCCAACCTCACGTGCCACGGCCACTATTGCTTCCGTCCCCAGTCGCGAGCGAAGTATAGTAGAGCAATGTAAAGCGCAGAAGTCCACCGTATGGCAGTGTACCGCGTTATAGTCGAAGGTAACCTAATCTAACCTGACATAACCTAACATAACCCACCGCAATCCTGTATATAGCGCAAAACTCAAACAACCTGACATAACCTGACGTTACCTATCCTTACCTAACGTAGAGTAACACAACATGGCGTGCCGTGACAGCTGCTTCCGGACTCCCTAGTGCCATGAAGAAAACATTGGAGCACAGTAGAGCGCCGATATCCGCGGATAGCAGTGTATAGCACAAAAGACTATACTACCCAATCCTAACCACGCCAAACGAAACAAAGCGAAACGTAGCCTAGCACAACCTAACTAGACGAGGCCACTGTTTCTGGCATCCCCAGCGCCAAGCAGAGTATACTACAGCACAGCGGAGAGCAGAGATCCAACGCATTGCAATGTGTAGCAGAAATGTCAAACATGTCCTGGCCTAACTTGGCATGAACAAACCTATGCGAACGTAGTGCAGCACAACATAACCTGACGAGACCAATATTGCTGGTCTCCACAGAGAGAAGCTGCTTGTGCTAGAGCACAGTAGGTTGCAAGAATCCATCGCATTGTGGTGAATAGCAAGAAAGTAAGACATACCCTGACATAACCTGGCATTACCTAACCATACATAACGAAGCGTAGCTAAACATGGCGTGTGCGGGCACTGCTGTCGGTCTGCGCAGAGCCAAGCAGAAAATAATGGAAAACAGTAGAGCGCCGATATCCGCGGACAGCTGCGTACAGCATAAGAGTCTAAACTATATTATCCTAGCCTCACCAAACTTTACATAACCGAAAGTAGTCTAGCTGAACCTAACGTGCCAAGCATACCATTGCTGGCCTCTCCAGTTCCAAGCGGAATATATTAGAACACAGCGGACCGCAGAAATCAACTCCATTGCAGTGTACAGCAAAAAAGTCATAGATGCCCAAACCTTCCCTCATCTAATCTAACCTAACCAATCGTATCTCAACTCAAAGTAGCGTGCCGAGAACATATCTTCCGCGCTCCCCAGAGCCGATCTGGGCATACCAGATCACGCTAGGGCCCAGAAGCCCATCGAGTACCAGTGTATAGCACAAGAGTCAAACATACCCTGACCAAACCTGATGCTACCTCACCTATCCAAACGTAATGTAAGTAAACATGACGTGGCAAAACCAAAATTGCAGGCCTTCTCAGGGCCAAGCAGAGAATATTTGAGCACATTGGAGTGCAGAAATAAACCGCATAGCAGTGAATAGCACAACAGACTATGTAGCCTTTCCTGTACTATCCGAACGTAACATATCCAAACGTAGACTAACCTAGCCTAACACGTTAAGGCCACTATTGCTTGCCTCCAGAGGGTGAAGCAGAGAGTCCGAGGGCACGGCAGAGCGCAGAAATCCACCGCACTGCAGCGAATGGCACAAAAGCCGTAAATACCCTATCCCAACCTGACATAACCCAACCCAACCGAACGGAGCATAACCCAACATGAAGTGCCGCGACCACTGCTCCACCCCCACCCCCCGGAGTAAAGCAAAATGAAGTAGAGCAGTATAATACAGAAATCCACCGAAAAGCAGTTTAAATCACAAAAGTCAATGTAGCATTTCCTAACCTATCCAAACGTGACATGACCAAACGTAACATAGCTCAAACAAACTTGACGAGAAAACCATTGCTCGACACCTCAGAGACGAGAAGAATGTACCAGAGCGCAGTACAGCGTAGAAATCCGCCACATTGCTGCGAAGAGCACAAAAGCCGTATATATTCTAGAATAACCTGCCCTAACCTTACATAACCGAAATATAACTCAAAATAACGTGCAGCAACGACTGATGCTGACCTCCCCATAGCCAAGCAGAATATGGTAGAGTACAGTTGATCACAGAAAACAACCGAATGACAGTGTGTAGCACGAGAGCCAAGGCTATCCTTACCAAACTTACCGAAACGTAGCATAACCAAACGTAACCTAGCTGAAACTAACGTGCCGCGACCTCTATTGCTCGCCTCCCCAGATTCGGGAGGAGTTTAGTAGTGCAATTTTGGGCGAGGAAATCTACCGAATAGCAGTGTATAGCACAAAAGCCGAAGATGTCCTAACCTAACCAGAATCAACCCAACCAAAAGAACGTAGCACAGCTCAACGTAACGTGCCGCGACGACTACTACAGGCTTCCGCAGAGCTTGGCGTATTGTAGGAGAGCACTGTAGATCACGGGAATCAACCTGATGACAGTGTATAGCTCGACAGTCAAAGCTATCCTAAGTACACTTAACCCAACCTAACCTAACCAGACGTAAACTAGCACAAGCTGACGCGCGACTACCACTGTTGCTCGCCTCCCAAAATTCGCGCTCAGAATAGTAGAGCAATGTGGAGCGCAGGAATCCACCAAATAGCACTGCATATCATAAAGGTCAAAGAAATCCAAACAGAACCTTCCTAACCTGACCTAACGAAACGTAACCTATCTCAACCTAACGAGCCGAGAACGTTATTCCTGCAACCCCAGAGGGAAGCAGGGCATATTGGAGCACATTGTAGCTAAGAAATCCTCGGAGTAGTGTCGCATAGCTCAAAAGTCAATGTAGCCTATTCTAACCTTGTCAAACGTATCATAACCGAACGTATCATAGCTGAAACTAACATGACGATACCGCAATTGATGTCGTCCACAAAGGCAAGCAGAATGTACTAGAGCAAAGTAGAGCGCAGGAATCCGCCGAATAACAGTTTATAATACGTAAGTCAAAGCAACCATAACCAAGCTTAACCTAACCTAACCTAGCCAAACGTAACTTAATTGAACCGAACTTGCCGCGACATCCATTGCTGGCCTCCCCAGAGCGAAGCAGAAAATATTAGAGCGCAGTGGACCGCAGATATCGGAGTATAGCAGTTTGCAGCACGGATGTCTGGACTATACTTTAATTACCTCACCCAGCGAAACATAACCAAATGTGGCAGTGCTCAACTTAACTTGCCGAAACCACTTTTGCTGGCCTCCACAGAGCGAAGAGGAAAGTACCAGAGGACAGCAGAGCGAAGAAATCCGCCGCGTTGAATTGTATAGTACATAAGACAGTCATACCCTGACATAACCTGACCATACCTAGACAAACCAAACGTTTCTTAACTCAACACAGCGTGCCGCGACCACTATTGCTAGCCACCCTACAGTCGAGCGGAGTATAGTAGAACAATGTAGAGCGCAGATTTCCACCGAATAGCAGTTTATGGCACAAAAGTCGGAGAAATCCCAACCGAGCCATCCTAACCAAGCCTAACGCAACCTTACCCAACCTAACGTGCAGTGACAACTATTGCTGGCCTCCACAGGGCTAAGCAGGGTATAGTAGAGCACCATGGAGCGCAGAAATCCTCCGAATAGCAGTCTACAGCACGAAAGTCAAAGACAACCGGACTGAGCTTGACGTAACCTAACCAAACCAAACGTAAGACAACACAACCTAACGTGCAGAGAACTCTATTGCTGGCTTCGCCAGAGCCAGGCAGGAAGTGTTGGAACGCAGAAGAGCGCAGACAACAGCGGATAGCTGTGTATAGCACAAAAGACTAAGCTGCCATATCTTAACCTTACTGAACTTAACATAAGCAAACGTTGCATAGCTCAACCAAGCGTACCGAGACCACTTCTGCTGGCCACTCCAGCGCCAAGCAGAGTATACTACATCGCAGCAGAGCGCAGAAATCCACCGCATTATAATGCAGTGCACAGAAGCCGTAGATATCCTAACTTATACTTTCTAACCTAACCTGACGAAACGTAACATAACTCAACCCTACGTGCAGAGACCAAAATTACTGGGCACTCCTGAGCCAAACAGAATGCATTGGAGCGAAGTAGATGACATAAATCCACCGGGTAGCAGTGTACAGCACGAGAGTCTGGGCTATCCTATCCAAATATAGCCTAGCCTGTCGTAACCAATCGTAAAATGGCGCACTCTAACGTGCCGCGGCGGCTATTGCTCGCCTCCACGGCGACGAGCCGAGTATACTAGAGGAATGTAGGACGCAGAAATCCACCGAATTGGGGTGTGTAGCACAAAAGTCGAAGGAACCCTATCCTAACCTGCCCTAAACTAACCTAGCCGAACGTAGCATAGCACAAATTTACTATAAAAAGCCACTCCTCGGGGCTCTCCTGAGCCAATCTGAGTGTAGCAGAGCACAGTAGATCACAGAAATCCTCCCAATAGCAGAGTATAGTACGAAAGTCAAAGCTGCCCTAACGAAAAATGACCTAACTTGGCCTAACCAAACGTAACCTTACACAACCTGACGTGCAACAACCGCTATTGCTCGCCTCAACAGAACCGGGCAGAGTATAGTAGAGCAATGTACAGCGCTGAAATCCACAGAACAGCATTTTGCGGCACAAAAGTTAAAGAAATCATTACCATGCCTTCCTTACGTACCCTAACGGAACGTAACATAGCTCAGACAAACGTGCCGAGACCACCATTACTGGCCTCCCTTGAGACGAGCAGAGTACAGTAGAACTATGTACGGCGTAGAAACACACCGAATAGTAGTGTAAATATCTCACGTCACCTCTATCCTATCATAACGTATGCAAACGTTATGTAAGCAAGCGTAACCTAGTTTAACCTAAGGTGCCGAGATTAATACAGCTGGCCTTCCTACAGATAAGCAGTGTCTAGTAGAGAAATGCAGAGCACAGTCATCGACCGAATAACACTGTAAAGCACAAAAGACAATGATATACCAGCCTATCCAAACGTAACGTAACACAGAAAATCGTAATCTGACTCAACCTATGGTGCCACGACCACCATTGCTGGCCTCCCAGTGTCATGCAGAACATATTAGAGGATAGAAGGGCGCAGAAATTCATAGAATCGCTGTGTATAGCAGGAAAAACAAAGATACCCAGACCTTACCCACGCCAACATAAACTAGACAAACGTAACCCATCTCAACCAATACTGCCACTACCGCCATTGCTGGCTATCCCAGGGTCGAATAGAGTATAGTGGAGCAACGAAGAGAGTAGAAAGCCGCCGAATAGCGGTGTACAGCACGAAAGACAAAAACAATCTTACAACGCATACCATAACCCTAGCAAACCAAGCGTAACGTCACTCAACTAAACGTGCCACGACCATCATTGCTGGCCTCCACAGAGCCAAGCAGAACAAACTAGGTAACAGTGGATGGCAGAAGTACACCGAAAAACAGTTTATAGCACGAAAGTCAAAGCAATCCGAACATAACCCGAACTAATATAGCCTAAGCTAACGCAGCCTAATGAAACGTAACGCGCCGAGACTACCATTACTGGCCTCCCTATCGCCAAGCAGGGCATATTGGCGGAGAGTAGATCGCAGAGGTCCATGGGATGGCAGTGCATACCACGAAATTCAAAGACAACATAACATAACCCAAACGAACATACACTGAGCAAACGTAACCACCCGAAACCTATCGAAACCTATGCGCCGAGACCAGCTTTGCTGGCTTCCACAAAGCCAAGCAAAGCTTAATAGAGGAGCGAAGGGCGCATAAGTCCTTAAAATCTCAGTGTATAGAAGGAAAGCAGAAGCAACTCATACCTAACCAGAGCAAACGTAACCCAACCAGACGTACAGTATCAAAACCTATCGTGCCGGGACCACTATTACTTGCTTCCCCGGATTGAAGCAAAGCAAGCCAGAGCACAGAGGTTCCTTGAAATCCGCCGAATAGCAGCGTATACCACGAAAGTCAAATCTATCCACACCTAAGCCAAAAGAACATAACGTATCCAAACGTAACGTAATGAAACCCAGCGTGCCGAGGTCACTATTGCTGGACTCCCCAGCGCCAGTCAGAGCTTATTAGCGCGCAGTAGGGCGCAGAAATCCACCGAACAGCAGTTTATAGCCCAGAACTGAAACCTATCCTATCCTCACCTAACCAAACGTAACATAAGCGGAAGTAACGTAACCGAAACCAACGTCACACGACCACCTTTGCTGGCCTCACGGGAGCTAGGCAGAGTATAGCAGAGCAATGTAGAACGCTGAAATAGCCCGGATGGCAGTGTACAGCAAAAAGTTCAATGCCATCCTAACCAATCATGGCCAAACGTACGCTAACCAAACGTAACATAACACAACCTAACATGCTAGGAGCGCTGATCCTGGCGACCACAGAGTCGAGCAGATTGTAGAAGCGCGCAGAAGGGCGCAGAAGTCCATGGAATAGCGGTTTGTGGCACAAAAGTCAAAGCTACCCTAACCTAACACGACGTAGCCTAAACCAGCCAAAAGTAATATAACTCCACCTAACGTGCGGCGACCACTACTGCTGGCCTCCAGATAGTCGAGCCGTGTATAGTTGAGCAATGTAGAGCGCGCAAGAACACAGAATTGATGTGTACAGCACAGCAGTAAAAGCTACCCTTTCCTTACCTAGCCGTACGCAACATGGCCGAACGCAACATAACTCAGTCTAGCGTGCCGAGATCAATACCTATGGCACACGCATAGCCAAGCAGAATATACTAGAGCACAGCAGAGCGCAGAAATCCACCGATTAGCAGTGTACAGTACAAAAGTGAAAGCCGCCCTGACCAAACAGAACCAAACCTAACATAACCAAACGTAACCTAGCTAAATCTAACGTGACGAGAGCACTATTGCTGCACCCCACATTGCCAAGCAGAGCATGTTAGAGGAGAGTAGAGCGCAGAACTCCATAACATCGCATTGCATAGTACAATAGTCGAAGCTACACTATCCTAACATAGTGAAACGCGACATAAATGAACGTAGCTTAGCTAAACCTAACGCACCGAGACCACCCTTGTCTGCCTCCACAGAGCGAAGCAGAATATGCTAGAGCACAGTAGGGCGCAGTAATCCAACGCATCGAAGTATATAGCACAAAAGTCGAGGATACCCTGACCTAACCTCTCCTAACCTAGGCAAACCTAGCGTAACCTGACTAAACATAACGTGCCGAGAATAATATTGCTGGCATCCACACAAACAAGCAGGGCATATTGGAGCAATATAGGTTGCCGAAATCCGCCAAATAGCGGCGTATAGCGTAAAAGCCGAAGCTAGCCCAACCTAACCTAACCAAACCTTATCCGCCTCAACATAGCGTGACGAGACCACTATTGCTGGACTCCCTAGGGCCAAGCAGAACATATTAGTGCACAGTAGAACGCAGACACCCACCGAATAACCGTTTATGCCACATAGGTCAAAACTATCCAAGCCCAATCAAAACTGATATACCCTCACCAAACGTAGCATAACTAAACCTGACGCGTTGAGACAGTTATTACTGACCTCTCCAGAGTCGAACAGAGTATATTAGAGCAATGAAGGGTGCAGAAATCGACCGAACAGAAATGTATACCACGAAAGACAAATCCATCCAAACTTAACCAAAGCAAACGTAAACTACCCAAACGTACCCTTACTAAACCTAACGTGCCGGAACCACTATTACTGGCCTGCGCAGAGTCGAGCTGGGTAAAGTAGAGCAATGTGGATCATATACACCCAACAAATAGCAGTCTATACAGCAAAAGTCAGCTCTACCCTATCATAACGTATCCAAACGTATCATAAAGGAGCGTAACCTAACATAATCTAAACTGCCCAGATCACAGTAGCTGTCTTCCCCAGAGACAAGCAGAATATACTGGAGCACACTAAAGCGCACAGCCCCAACAAATAACAGTTTATGGCACAAAAGCCAAAGAAAACGTGACCTAACCTCCTAGAAGTTAACCTAACTAAACGTAGAACCACTAAACCTAACTAGCCGTGTCCACTATTGCTGGCCTCCCCACAGCCATGCAGAACATATTAGAGGAGACGAGAGCGCCGTAAACCATATAACTTCAGGTTAGAGCGGAAAAGACAGAGCTACCCATATCTGACAAAAGCGAACATAGCCTAGCCAAATGTGACCTAACTCAAACTATCGTGACGCAGCAACAGTTTCTGGCTTCCCCAGTGCAAATCACAGCATATAAGGTCACAGCAGAGCGCGGAAATCCACCGAATGCCAGCGTATAGCACAAAAGTCGATGCTTTTCCAGTCTAACCCAGCGCAACTTCACACAACCATGCCTAACCTAACACACCTTTCGAGCCGCGACCATCATTGCTGGCCTCCCAGGGCTATGCAGAACACAATAGAGGAGAGTATTTCGTAGGGATTCACAGAGACGATGTGTATAGCAGAAAAATCAAAGCTATCCAGACCTTACCCACGCTAACATAAACTATACTATCCTAACCTAACTCAACCAATAGTGCCACGACCACCATTGCTGGCCTTCCTATTTCTAGTAGAGCATAGTAGAGCAACGAAGAGCGCAGAAGTCCACCGAGTAGCAGTTTGTATATCAAAAGACAAAGTTAACCTATCCTAACCTAACCAGACGTAACATATACAAACGTAATCTTACTCAATGTAACGCGCCGCGGGCGCTATTTCTGGCCTCTCCAGGGCAAAGGAGAAGTTATGGGATCATAGTAGGGCACAGAAATCCACCGAACAGCATTGCAAATCACGAAAGTCAAAGCTACCCTGGCCTAACATAACCAAACGTAGCATAACCGATCGTAACGTGACTCAACCAAACGAGCCTAGACCACTATTTCTGACCACCTCAGAGCCAAGCATAACATATTAGACGACAATAGAGCGCAGAAATCCACCGAATTGCAAAGTATAACACAAAAGTCAAAGCCATCCTGTCCCAAAATATCCAAGGTTACATCAATCGAACTTTAACTAATTCCACTATGGCTGGCATTCCCAGATTTGAGCTGAGCGTAGTAGAGCACACTCGATCGCAGAAAGCCGGCAAATAGCACTGTATACCACAAAAGGGGGAAGATAGCCTGACCAAACCTAACCTAACATAACCTAACCAAACGTTAACTAACTCAACCTATCGTCTCACGACCGCCATTGGTGGCCTCCCCGGAGTCGAAAATAGTACAGCAGAGCAACTAAGGGAGCAGAAATCCACCGAATAGCAATGTACACCACAAAGTCAATGTTAATCTCTACCAACTTAGCCAAACATAACATGGCCAGACATAACCTAACCAAACCTAACGTGCCTGGACCACTATTGCTGGCCTCCATGCGGCTATGCGGAACATATTAAAGGAGAGTGGAGTGCAGAAGTCAATAGAATGGCAATGTATAGAAGAAAAGTGACATCCATTCTAACCTAACCCAGACTAACCTTCCCTAATCAACCGTAACCTAACCAACCGAAACTTAACCTAACCTAACGTTTCGGGATTACTACTGCTGGCCTTCCCAGAGCCACGCGGAGCATCCTCGGGCACAGTAGAACGGTGAAACCCTCGAGAAAGCAGTAAGTAGCACAAAAGTCATGGTCACCCCATCCCAACGTAACCAATCGTAACATATACAAACGTAACCAAACTCGACGAAACGTGCCGCTACCAATATTTCTGGCCCCCCGAGAGCCAAGCGGCACATATTAGTGGACAGTAAGGCCCAGAAATCCATAGAATCGCGGTGTACAGCAGAAAAGTGGAAGATACCCGAACCAAACCCTATCAAACATAACCAAACCTAATGCAGCCAAAGTCAACGTAACGTGCCGCGGCCACTATTGTTGGCCTCACGAGTGACGAGCAGGGTGTAGCAGAGCAATGTTGAGCGCAGAAAACCAACGAATAGCAGTGTACAGCACAAAAGTCAAAGGTATCCTATCTTAACCTAACCAAACCTATCCTAACCAAGCGTAACATAACTCAACCTATCATGCCGAGAGCAGTACTTCTGGCGTCCAAAGAGGCAATCAGGTTATGATAGCGCACAGAAGAGCGCAGATGTCCATAGAAAAGCAGAGTGCAGCACAAAAGTCACACTTATCCTGACCTGACACAACGTAACGAACCTAGCCATACGTAATATGGCCTCACGAGAGCAAAGCAGATAACAGCAGAGCAATGTAGAACGCTGAAATCGTCGGAGGAGCAGAGTACAGTGCAAAGGTCAAAGCCGTCCTAACCAAACGTATCCAAACTAAGACCATCCAAATGTAACATAACCCTACCTGACGCGCCCGCGGAGTCAAGCAGAGTCTGGTAGTGCACAGAAGAGCGTAGAAGTCCATAGAATGTACACGTGTAGCGCATAGTCGGTGCCATCCTAACCTAACGCGACGTAACCTGACATAGCAAAATGAAATATACCTCAACCTAACGTGCGACGGTCACTACTACTGCCCTCGCGTGATTCTAGCAGAGAATACTAGAGCAATGTAGGGCGCAGGCATCCACCGAATAGCAGTTTGTAGCGCAAAAGGCAAAGATAGCTTTTCCTAACATAACCGTACTTAACATGAGCAAACGCAACGTAACGCAGACCAACGTGCCGTGACCAATACTGCTGGTCCCCCCAGGGTCAAGCAGAATATTCTAGAGGAGAGCAGAGCGCAGAAATCCGCCGAACACCAGTGTATACCGCGAAAGTCAAAGCAACGCAAACCTAACCCAGACAAACAGAGCCTAACCAAACGTAGCATAACTCAACTTAACATGCCGAGAACACTATTGATGTACTTCCTGGAGTCGAGCAGGGTACAGTAGAGCACGTAGAGCGCAGAAGCCCACCTAATAGCGGAGTACAGCACAAAAGTCAAAACAATCCTCTCCTATCCGCACTAACTGTAACATCGCCCAACGCAGCCTAGCACAACCTATCGTGCCATTACCACCGTTGCTGGCTTGCCAGAGCCAAGCAGAGCACATTGGAGGACATTTCAGCACAGAAATGCTCCGTATAGCCGTGAGTAGCACATAAGTCGAAGTAGCATCTCCTAACCTAGCCAAACGTAACATAACCAAAAGTACCCTAACTCAACCTAACATGACGAGAAATTTATAGCTGACCTCCACAGAGACAAGCAGAATACAGTACGGTACTGTAGATCACAGAAACCCGCGGTATATAAGTGTAAAGCACAGATGTTAAAGTAGCCTATACTAACCTAGCCATGCGTAACATATCCAAACGTAACCTAACTCAAACCAACGTGCCACAACCGCTACTGCTCGCATCCCTAGAGCCGAGCTGAGTATAGCAGAGCAGCGCAGAACGCAGAAATCCACCGAATAGCTGTGTATGCTACAAAAGTCTAGGTTAGCCTTACCTAACCTGGCCTAACCTAACATAAACGAACGTAGCGTAAATCAACATATCCGCGGTCACTGCTGCCGAAGTCTCCGTAGCCAAACAGAATACAGCAGAGCACAGTAAACCACAGAAGCACACCTGACAATAGCGTACAGCACGGAGGTCGAAGCGATCCCTACCAGGCTTGTCCAAATATAACCTAATCAAACGTAGACTAACTCAACGTAACGTGCCGCGGCCACTATTGCTGGTATCCACAGGGCCAAGCTGAATATAGTAGAGCACAGCCTTGCTCAGAAATCCCTCGAATAGCATTGTGTGGCACGAATGTCAAAGAAAACCTGTCCGAGCTTGACACAACCTAACCATACCGAACGTAAAATAACTCATCCTAAACGTGCTGGGACCACTATTGGTGGCGCCGCCAGAGCCAAGCAGAAAATAATGGAACACAGCAGGTCGCAGATATCCACGTATGGCAGTGTATAGCACAAGTGTCTAAGCTATAATATCCTAACATCAAAAAGCGTAACAAAACAAAAAATAGTAACTAATCCCAATCAGGCGAGACCGCTATTTCTGGAATCGCCCACACCAAGCAGAATACACTACAGCGCAGCAGAGCGCAGAAAATCACCGCATAGCAATGTATATCTCAAAAGACGTAGATAACCCGACACAACCGTCCCAACCTAACCAAACGAAACGCAACCGAACCCAACCTAGCGTGCCGAGACCGCTATTCCTGGCCACACCAGTGCCAAGCATACCATACTAGAGCACGCTAGATCGCAGAAATCCACGGAATAGCAGTGCATAGCACAAGAGGCGGAGTAGCCTATCCTAACCTAGCCAAACATAACATATCCAAACGCAACCTATCTCAACCTAACATGACAAGACCACAATTTCTGGCCCCACATATGCGAGCAGAATGTACTAGAGCACAGTGGTCGGCAGAAATCAACCGCATTGCAGTGAATAGCACAAAAGTCGAAGATGTCCTAACCTAACATGTCCTAACCTAACCTAACCAATCGTAGCATATCTCAACATAACGTGCAGCGACCGCTCCCACTGACCTCCCCATAGCCAAGCAGAATGTAGTAGAGCAATGCAGCGCGCAGAAATCCACTGAAGAGCAGTCTATACCTCAAAAGTCAAAGTAGCGTCTCCTAAACTAGCCAAACGTAGCATATCCAAACGTAGCCTAATCCAACCTGACATGTCGAGACCACTATAGCTGGCCTATACAGAGGCAAGCAGAGATTACTAGAAGGCAGAAATTCGCAGAAATAAATCGAAACGCTGTGTATAGCATAAAGTTGATATCTTTCCGAACCTGACCCAAGCTAAGGAAACTTAACCCAGCGTAGCCTGTCGCATCCTAACTCTCCGCGACCACTATTGGTGGCCTCCCCAGGGCCAAGCAGTATATAGTAGAGCACATTCGAGCGTAGTAATACACCGAAAAACAATTTATAGCCCGAAAGTCAAAGCGACCCTTACCGAACATAACTTGATCTAAACTAACCAAATGTAACATAACTCAACCTAAGGTACCGATGGTACTTCTGCTGGACTCCCCAGGCTTAGGCAGAAGAGATTAGAACGCAGAAGAGCACAGAAATCCGCGGGCAGCAGTGTATAGCACAGACGTGCTATATATCCTAAAATAACCTTTCATAACCTAACCTACCTGAACGTTGCGTAACAAAACATAACGCGATTGGACCGATTTCGCTGGACTACCCAGAGCAAAGAAGAACACATTAGAGCATAGTACAAGGCGGAAGTCGACAGAATCGCAGTGTATGACACAAAAGTGTTTGGAATCAGAACATAACCCAAGCTAACGTAATTCTACCAAACGTTGCCTAACTCAGCATAACGTGCCGCGACCACTATTGCTGGCCTATACAGGGCCAAGTAGAAAGTAATAGAGCGCTGTAGAGCGCAGATAACTGCGGGCAGCAGTGTATAGCACAAAAGTCTGAGCTATCCTCTAGTAACCTCACCGAACGTGCCAAAACCGAACTTAACCTATCTCAAACTAGCGTGACGTGTCCGATATTGCTACCATCCGCTGAGCCAAGCAGAATATATTAGGGTAGAGAAGAAAGCAGAAATACACCGACGAGCTGTGAAGGACAAAAAAGTCAGAGTAGCGCATCCTAACCCAGCCAAACGAAACATACCCGAACGTAGAATAACCCAACATAAATTGCCGAAACCACTATTGCCAGCCGCTACACAGCCAAGCAGATGGTAATAGAACACAGTGGAGCGCAGATATCCGCGGACAGCAGTGTATAGCACAAGCGTCTAGTCTATCATCTCCTAACCTCACCGAAAGTAACACAAACGAACGTAGCCTGACTCAAGCTAACGTGACGTGATCAATGTTGCTGGCCTCGACAGAGCCAAGCAGAACATATTTGGGTAGAGTAGAAAACAGAAATCCACCGAATAGCAGTGAATAGCACAAAAGCAGCAGATACCCTAGCATAACCTGACCCAACCAAACCAAACCAATCGTAGCATATATCAATATAACGTGCAGGTGCAGCTGTTCCTGGTATCCGCATAGCAAAGGAGAATGCCGTAGAGCATAGGGGATCACAGAAATACACCGAATAACTGTGCATAGTACGAAAATCAAAGAAAGCCTATCAATACTTAACCTAACCTAACCGAACGAAACGTAACCTAACTCTAGCTAATGCGCCGAGATCACTATTACTGGCCTCTTTGGTGCAAAGCAGATCGTATTACAGCAAACTAGAGCGCAGAAATATACGGAATGGCAGCGCATGGCACCAAAGTCAACGTATCCTGTCCTAATCAAGAAAAGCGTAACACAACCAAACGAAACCTATCTCAACCTAACATGACGAGAACGCCATTTCTGGCCCCCAATGATACAAGCAGAATGTACTAGAACACAGTATTGCGCCCAAATACACCGCACTGCAGAGAACAGCACCAAAGCCGGAGGCATCGGAGCATTACCTGACCTAACCTAACCTAGCAAAACGTAGCAGAGCTCAAGGTTAGGCTCAGCGACCACTGCTCCTGGCCACCCCGGAGCCATGCAGAACGTAGTAGAGCACGGTAATCCGCAGAAATCCACCAAATAACGGTGTATAGCACGAAAGTCAAAGCTACCCTAACCAAACATAGCCTCGCCTATCAAACCAAACGTAAGAAAGCTCAACCTAACTTGCCGCGACCACTATTGCTGGCCTCCCGAGAGTTGAGCAGTGTACAGTAGAGTAATTTATAGCGCAGATATCCACGGAAAAGCAGTCTACAGCACAAAGGTGCAAAGCTGTCCTATCCTGACCCAATCAAACGTAACTCGACGAAACGAAGGCTAACTCAAACTAACGTGCCTGGAGCACTACTCCTGGCGTCCACAGAGACAAGCAGTGGGTGATAGCGCGCGGAAGAGC
>NW_016908214.1:213727-222795 GCF_001483705.2 Eufriesea mexicana | reverse complement strand
TAACTCAACCTAACGTACCGCGACCAGTATTGCTGGCCTCCACAGAGCCAAGCAGAGACTAACACAGTAGAGTAGATCGCAGAAATCCATAGAATCGCAGTGTATGGCAGAAAATTCGAAGCAATCCCAACGCAACCGAAGTTAACATAACCTAACCAAACGCTTCCTACCTCAGACTAACGGGCCGAGACAGCCATTGCAGGCCTCCCCAGGCCCATGCAGAGAACATTAGAACACAGTAGAGCGCAGAAATCCACCGAATAGCAGTGTATATCGCAAAAGTCAAAGCCGTCGTAACCAAACTTGAACTAACCTAACATAACCACACGTAACATAACACAACCAAGCGTCCCACGACCGCTATTGCTGGCCTCCCCGGAATCGAACAGAGTATAGTAGAGCAATGAAGAGCGCAGAAGTCCACCGAACAGCAGTGTACAGCGCAAAAGTCAATGTTATCCTATCCTAACCTGTCCAAGCGTAACACAAACAGACGTAACCTAACCCAACGTATCACGCCCACACCACTATTGCTGACCTCCCCAAAGCAAAGCAGAATATAATAGAGCCCAGGAGAGCGCAGAAATCCGCCGCAATGCAGCCTGTAGCACAAAAGACAAAGGAACCTTTTCCTAGCCTGAACAATCGTAACACTACCGAACGTAACCAAACTCAACCTAACGCGCCTCGACCACTATAGCGGGCCACCACAGCGCCAAGCAGCACATATTAGAGAAGAGTAGCGCGAGGAAATACCTAGAATCGCAGTGTACAGTAGACAAGTCGGAGATGCCCGGGCCTAACCGAAACTAACGTGACCTAACCCTCCGTAGCATAACACAACGTAACCTAGCCTAAACGAACATAACCCAGCTTAACCTAACGTGCCCAGGCCTCTGTTGCGGGCCTCCCCAGAGACCAGCAGAATATATTAGAGCAGATTAGAGCGCAGAAATCAGCCGTATTGATGTGAAAAGCGAAAAGAAATGGGTATCATAAACATACCTGGCTAAACCAGACCTAACCGATCGTAACCAATCACAATCTCCGTGCCTATACAAATATTGCAGGTCTCTCCATAGCCAAGTAGGGCGTATTAAGGGAGAGTAGTGCGTAGAGATACATAGAATGTCAGTGTGTAGCACGGAAGTCAGTGATAACCTAACCTAACCCATACGAACGCAATCTAACCAAACGTAAACTAACACAATCTAACGCTCCGCGGCTAATATTTGAGGAATTCCCATAGCAAAGCAGGGAGCAATAGATGAGACTAGAGCGCAGATATCCACCACTTAGCAGTGTATAGCACAAAGGTCATAGCTGTCCTTTCCAAACCTAACTAAGCCTTGTCTAACCGAACGTAGCCTAACTGAAGCTAACGTGCCAAGACCACTATTACTAGTAGCCCCAGGGTCGAGCGGAGTATAGCAGAGCAATGGAGAGCGCAGAAACCCACCGAATGGTATTGCACAGCGCAAAAGTCAAAGTTATCCTATCATAACCGAACCAAACCTAACACAACTTAACGTAACCCAACTAAACATATCGTGCCTGCACCACCATTGCTGACCTCCCAGAGCAAGACAGGATATACTAGAGCACAGGAGAGCCTAGAAATCCGATGCGCTAAGGTGCAAAGCACAAAAATCGAAGATATGCTATCCAAAACTGACATAACCTAAACAAGTCAAACGAAGCCTAACACAAACTAACCTGCAGAGACCAGCATTGCTGGCATCCACAGCGCCAAGCATGGCACACTAAAGCAGAACAAAACGCAGAAATTCAACGAACAGCTGTGTATATCGAAAAAGACAATACTATACTAACCAAACCTAACCAAACGTAACATAACCAAACGCAACCTAACTCAACCTAACGTGTCGAGGTCACAATTGCTGGCGTCCCCATCGCCAAGCGGAGCATATGAGAGCACAATAGAGCGCAGAAGTCCACCTAATAACAGTGCATAGTAGAAAAATCAAAGCAATACTTTCCTAACCTAACCAAACGTAACATAAGCAGAAGTAACGTAACCCAATTCAACACGCCACGGCCACTACTGCTGGCCTCACGAGAGATAAGCAGTGTGTAGCAGAGCAATGTAGAATGCCGAAATCGTCAGTATAGCAGTGTATAGCACAAGGGACTGAGGCATCCTATCCAAACTCATCCCTATCTAGCCTAACCGAACGTAACCCTACTCAGCCAAACGTTCCGCGGCCGCTACTGCTGGCCTCCCCAGAGGAAAGCAGATGCTGGTGGAGCAATGCGGCGCGCAGATATCTACCGAATAGCAGCGTAAAGCACAAAAGTCAAATCCAACCTAACCAAACATAAGATAACCTAGCCAAGACAAGCGTAACCTAATCCAAACTTTCGTACCGAGGCCACAATTGTTGGCATCCCGAGAGTCGAGCAGGGAACAGTACAGCAATTTAGAGAGCAGAAATACACCGAATAGCAGTGTACAGCTCAAAGGTCGAAGGTATCCTAACCTAACCATGCCTAACCTATCCTAACCAAACGTAGAATAGCTAAACCTATCGTGCCGCGACCACCACTGCTGGCCTCCCCAGGGCCATGCAGAACATATTAGATGACAGTAGAGAGCAGAGATCCACCGAAAAGGAGTGTATAACACAAAAGTCATAGCCATCCTGACGAATCATAATCTAACCTAACCAAACCATACGTAACCTAATTAATCCTGTCGTTCTGCGGCAGCTATTGCTGGTCTCCCCTGAGCCGAGCAGTGTATATTAGAGCAACTTAGAGCGTACAAATCCGCATAGTAACAGCGTGCAGCAAACAAGTCAACTCCCTCCCATCCTAACCTATCAAAACATAATGCAGGCAAGCGTAACGTAACTTAACCTAACGTGCAGAGAAATGTATTGCAGGTCTCCCCACGGAAAAGCAGAATATATTAGCGCACCGTAGAGCGCAGGAAGCCTACAAATGTCACTCTACGGCAGAAAAGACTTGGATATCCTAACAAAACCAAACCTACACTAACCTAATAAAACATAAACTAACAAAAACAAACGAGACCAGTCGACCATTGCTCTCATCCCCATCGCCAAACAGAGCATATCAGAGCAGGGTAGAGCGCAGGAGTCCATAGAATGGCTATGTAAGGCACAAAAGTCAAAGCTATCCAAGTCCAACACAGGCTAACATTACCTAACCAAACGTAGCCTAACACAAATTAACATGCCGAGACAACTATTTCTGTCCACCCCATAGATCAGGGGAGTACATTAGAGCAATGCACAGCGCAGGTATCCACCGGACAGCAGCCTATAGCACAAAAGTCCATGCCACCCTATTCTAACGTATCCAATTGTAACAAAACCAAGCGTAGCATAAATCAACATATCGTGCCAGGGCCACTATTGCTGGCATCCTCAGAGTCGGGCAGACTATAGTAGAGCACAGTGGAGCGCAGACGTCCAACGTATAGGCGTGTATACCACGAAAGTCGAAGCTATCCAAACATAACCCAAGCTAGCGTAATCCAACCGAACGTGGCATAGCTCATACTCACGAGCAGAGACCACAATTGCCGGTTTCTCCAGAGACAAGCAGAGCACATTAGGGCACATTAGAGGGCAGAAATCCACCGAATAGCAGCGTGTGGAACAAAAGTCAAAGCTCTCCTATCCTAACCTAACCAAACACAACATAACCTAACGTATCCTAACTCGACATAACGTGACGGGACTAACATTGCTGACCCCCAGAGACAAGCAGAGCGCATTATGGCAATGTAGAGCGCAGAAATCCGACGAATAGTAGTGTATAGCATAAGTGTCAAAGCTGTTCTGTCCTACCCTATCTAAACTTAACATAACCAGGCGTAAACCAACTCAACCTAACGAGCCGAGACCACTATTTGTGCCCTCCCCAGAGACAAGCGGGGCATGCTACAGCACAGTTATGTGCAGAAGTCCACCAAATTGCACTGCATAGCACAGAAGTAAAAGCTATCCTAACCAAACGTAGCATACCCAGATCTACACGAACGTAACCTAGCTCAACACAACGGACAGTGGCCGCAATTACTGGCCAACGCAGAGTCGAACAGGGTATGGTAGAGCGACGTAGTGCGTAGAAATCTGCCTAATTGTAGTGTACAGCGCAATATTCAAAGCAACACTGTCCCATCCGATCAAAACGTAATACAGCCAAACGCAATATGACTTAACCTGACGAGCCGAGGCCATTGTTTCTGGCATCGCCGGAGCCAAGCAGGGTATACTAGAGCACCACAGAGTGCAGAAGGCCACCCGTCAGCATTGCATTGCACAAAAGATACCCTAACCTAACCTGACCGTACCTAACCTAATTGAACAAAGAATATCCAAACCAAGCTAGACGAAACCTCTATTTCTGACCTCTCCAGTAACTAGCAGCATATACTAGAGCACAGTAGAGCACAGGAAGCCTCGAAATAGCACTGTACAGCATGAAATTCATGGATATCCTAACACAACCTCACCCATCGTCACATATACAAACGTAGACTAACTAAACATAACGAGGCGTGTCCACTATTGCTGGCTTCCCCGGAGCCAAGAAGAACAAATTAGAGCGCAGTGGAGTGCAGAAATCCATTCCATAGGAGTTTATAGCGCAAAAGCCATAGCCACCCAAACCTAACCCAGCCTAAGCTAGCCAAACATAACCTACCACAGCCTATCGTGCCGCGACCGCAATTGCTGTGCTCCCCAGAGACAAGCATAACATATTCGAGCAGAGTAGATTGCAGAGACCCACTGAGTAGCAGTGTGTGGTACAAAAGTTAAAGCTACCATTTCCTAACCTAACCAACCGTAAGATAACAAGGAGCGACGTAATGCAAAGTGACACGACGAGACCGCAGTCGCTGCACTCCCCAGGGACAAGCAGCGTGTAATGGCACACCGTGGGGCGCAAGAGTACATAGAGTAACAGCGTATACCACATAAGTCTGTACTATAGCAACTCAACCCTACACAATCTAACCTAGCCAAAGACAACCTAACTCAACCTAACGAGCCGCATCACTCTTGCTGGCCTCCCCAGAGCCACGCAAAATATATTAGATGAGATCAGGTCGCAGAAATCCGTAGAATCTCACTGTACAGCGGAAAAGTCAAAGATATCATACCTAACACAAACCACCGTAACCTTACCTAACGTAGGCATTCTCAGCATAACGTGCCGCGACCACATTTTTTGTGCTCCCCTGGTTCCAGCAGATTAGAGTAGAGCGCAATAGAGGGCAGGTATCCACCGGCTGACTGTGTACAGCACGAAAGTCAATGGTATCCTAACAAAACTAAACCTGACCTAAGCAAACCATGCGCAAACTAACTCAAACAGACGTGCCACAATCACTATTGCTGCCCTCCCCAGGATCGAGTTGACTACAGTAGAGCAACGAAGAGCGCAGAAGCCCTCCGTATAGCAGTGTACAGCGCAAAAGTCAATGCCATTCTGTCGTAACCTAACAAAAGATAACGTATCCAAACGTAACCTAACCCATTATATCGTGCCGAGACCGACATTTGTGGCCCCCTGGGAGCAAAGCAGAGCATATTAGGGCACAGTAGATTCGACAAATCATCTGAAAAGCAGTATGTGGCACAAAAGTCAAATCTAACATATCCTATCCTAACCAAACATTACTGAACAAAGCGTAACCTAACCAAACCGAACGGGCCACGCCCACTATTGCTGGCCTCCCCATAGCCTAGCGGAATATACTAGAGCTCAGTGGAAAGCAGAGATCGACCGAATAGTATTTTAGAGCACAGAATCCAAAGCAATCCTAGCCAAACTTAACCATGCCTAACCTTACCAAACGTTACCTAACCCAAATAAAGTGCTGCACCCACAATTGCTGGCCTCCACAGAGACAAGCAGAAAACACTAGAGGACGGTGGATCGCAAAAATCCGCCGAATAGCAGTGTACAGCGCAAAAGTCAAAGATATCCTATCCTAACATAACGAAACCTTATATGCACAAACGTAACAAAACTCATCCTAACGTGCCGAGGCCACAACTCCAGGTGCTCCCGGAGAAAAGGAGATTGCGGTAGTGCACAGTAGAGTGCAGAAATCCATCGAATAGCATTGTATAGCACAAAACTCGAAGCCATCCTATAATAACCTGACGAGACCTTACCTAACCAAACGTAACATAATCAAACCGAACGTGCCACCCCCACTATTGCTGGCGTCCCCTGGGACAAACAGGGGCTGGCATAGCAATGCAGAGCGCAGGTATCGACAGAACCGCAGTGTATAGTACGAAAGTCGAAGGTATTCCGCCAAATCTAAGATAACAAAGCCTATCCAGACGTAAACTAACACAACCTTTCGTGCCACGACCGCCATTGCTGGCCTTCCCATCGCCGAGTAGAGTAAAGTAGAGCAATGAATAGCCCAGAATTCCTCCGAATTACATTGTACAGCGCAAAGGTCAGAGCTGTCCTAACCAAACCCAACCAAAACTAAGAAAGCCAAACGTAGCCTAACTCAACCCAAAGTTCTGCGACCACAGTTGCTGGCCTCCACAGAGCCAAGCTGAATACACAAGAGTACAATAGAGGGCCGAACTCCAACGTAGAGCAGTGTACAGCACAAAAGTCAAAGCTATCCTACCATAATCTGACCAAACTTGACGTAACCAAACGTAACCTGACTCATCCTTAAGTGCTGAGCCCACTACTGCTGCTCTCCTCAAAGCAAAGCAGAGCATATTAGATGAGAGTGGAGCGCAGAAATCCATATGTTCGCAGTGCAAAGCGCATAAGGTAAACCTACCCTTTCCTAGCATAAACAATCGTAGCATAACCTAACACAACCTAGCTCTACCTAGCATGCCGCGGCTACCATTTCTGGCCTCTCCAGAGCAAGGCAGACCATATTAGAGCACATTACGTCCAAGAAATCCTCCGAAAAGCAGTATATAGCACAAATGCCAAAGCTATCCTATCCTATCCTACAAACCCTTACACGACCGAACGTTAACAGACTCAACCTAACGCGCCGCAAACACTAGTGCTGGCCTGCCCTGACCCAAGCTGAACATATTAGAGGAGTGTAAAGCGCAGGAATCCATAGAATCGCAGTGCACAGCAGAAAAGTCGAAGATATCCAAAACTAACCCGAACAAACGTAACATGTCCAAACCTAGCCAAACACAAGGTAACGTGGCGCGACCACCATTTCTGGCCTTTCCAGGGTCTAGCAAATTAGAATAGAGCGCAGCAGGAGGCAGGACTCCACCTAATATTTGTGAATAGCAGAAAAGTCAAAGCTGCCCTAACCATATATATCCAAGCCAAGCCTGACCAAACGTAACATAACTCATCCTAACGAACCACGATCACTATTACTGGCATGCCGAGAGATGTGCAGACTATTTCAGAGCAATGTAGAGCGCAGAAATCCACCGAAGAGCAGTGTATAGCACATAAGTAAAAGTCACCCTCTCCTAACTATGCCAAACTTAATATAACCAAACGTAACCTAACAAAACCTAATGTGCCTTGACCACAACTGCCGGCCTCCCCATCACCAAACAGAACATTATAGAGGAAGGCGGAAGGCAGTGGTCACAATTGTGCACTGTGGGGCAGAAAGGTCAAAGACATCCAAACCAAACCCATGCTAACATAACCTAAACGAACGTAACCTAACCCAAGCTAGATTGCAGAGACTACCATTGTTGCCGTCCTCAGAGCAAGGCAGATCTTATTAGGGGCGAGTAGGGCGCAGCAATCCATAGAATCGCTGAGCATAGCACAATAGTCGATGCTACCCTATCCTAACTTAACCAAATGTGACATAAACGAACGTAGCCAAGCTGTACCTAACGGGCCGAGAACACTAATGCTTGTCCCTCCAGGTCGAAGCACAGCATATTATGTCAAACTAGAGCGCAGTAATGAACCGCATTGCAGTGTATATCACAAAAGTCAAAGACATCCGAACCTAACCCACGCAAACATAACCTACAAAAACGTAGCCTAAGTCAAGCTAACGTGCCGAGTGCATTACTGCTGGCCACCCTGGAGCCAAGAAGAACATATTAGAGTACAGTAGAGCGCAGGAATCTATCGTATAGCAGTCCATAACATGAAAGAGAAATCTATCCTATCCTAACCTGGCCAAACGTTACCTAATCAAACGTAGTATAACTCATCCTGTCGTGCCGAGATCACTACAGCTGGCCTCCCCAAAGCTAAGCAGAATGTACTAGAGATAAGTAGAGCACAGAAATCCACCGAATAGCAATGTATAGCACAAAAGTCAACGCCATCCTAACCAAGCTTAACCTAGCATAACCTAACCAAACGTAACCTAACTCAACTTATCGTGCCACAACCACCGTTGCTGGCATCTCGAGAGTCGAGCAGGGCATAGTAGAGCAAAGTACATCGCAGTAATCCTCAGCATTGCAGCGTATAGCGCAAAAGTCTAAGGTATCCTTACCCGCCCTTACCAAACATAACATAAGGAAACGTAACCTAACTCAACCCAACGTAGCTAGACCGCAGTTGCTGGACAAGCCTTCTCCAAGCAGGGCATGTTAGAGGAGAGTAGAGCGCCGAAGTCCATAGGATGGCAGCGTATAGCACAGAAGTCAAAGAAAACCTAACCTAACCCAAAGAAACCGAACCTAACCCAAAGAAACCGAACCTAACCAAACGGAAGCTAACTCAACCTAACGTGCCGCAGTCACGATTTCCAGCCACCCCAGAGCAAAGAGCAGCATATTAGATCACTCTAGGTAGTAGAAATTTGAGCGAATACCAGCGTATAGCGCAATAGTAAAAGCTATACCATCCAATCACAGAAAAACCTAGCATATCCAAGCGTAACATGACTTAACCTAACGTGGCGCGGCCAGTATTCCTGGCGTCTCCAGAGGCAAACAGAGTGTGACAGCGCACAGTAGAGCCCAGAAGTCAATAGAACAGCAGTGTGTAGCTCAAAAGTCAAAGCTCTCCTAACCTAACGCTACGTAACCTATCCCAGCCAAACGTATAATATATCAAACTACCGT
>NW_016908214.1:206172-213220 GCF_001483705.2 Eufriesea mexicana | reverse complement strand
AATGTCAAAGCAATCCTAACCAAACATAACCTAGCCTAACCTAACCAAACGTCACCTAACTCAACATACCTTGCCACGACCACTACTTTTGGCATCCCAGGAGTCATGCCGAGTATAGTAGAGTAACGTAGGGCGCACAAATGCACCGACTATGAGTGTATAACACAAAAGTCAAAACTATAACCTCCTGACATAGCCCAACGTAGCATAACTCAAGGTAACCTGCCGAGACCACTATTCCTGTCTTCCACAAAGCCGAGGAGAGCAGATTAGAGCACAGTAGAGCGCAGAAGTCCACCGAACAGCAGTGCTTAGCTCAAAAGTCTAAGCTATCCTATCGCAACGTAACCTAACTTTACCTAACCAAACGTAGCATTGCTCAACCTAACGTGCAGCGACCACTACTCCTAGCGTCCCCGGAGAAGAGCAGAGTGTGGTAGCGCAGAAGCGGGTGCAGATGTTCGTAGAATAGCAGCGTGTAGCACAAAAGTCAAAGATATCCCAACCCAACCCCAAAGTAATCTTACCTAGCCGAACATAATCTACCTCAACCTAACGTGACGCGACCAACATTGCTGGCAACCTCAGAGCCATGCAGAACATATTGGAGCTGATAATGGCGCGGAAATCCATACAATCTCCGTGTATAACGGAAATGTCAAAGCAATCTAGGCCTAATACATGCAAACGTAAACTAACCAAGCGTTACAGAGCTCAACCGAACGAGCTGCGGCCACTATTTCTGCCCTCCCGAGAGCAAAGCAGAGCATATTATAGCACAGTAGAGAGGAGGAATCCGCCGAAAATCAGTATGTAGCGCAAAAGTCAAAGCTATCACATCCTAACCTACCCAACCGTAACACAACCGAACATACTAAAACACAACCTAACGCACCGCTACCGCTAGTGGTAGCCCCCCAGACCCTAGCAGAACATATTAGAGGAGGGTAGAGCGCAGAAATCCATAAAATCGCGGTATAAAGCAGAAAAGTCAAAGATATCCTTACCTAACCCAAGCGAACATAACATAACCCAACGTAGCCAAACCCAACCTACCATCGCGCGACCACTTCTGCTGTCCTTCCGACAGTCGAGACGAGTATAGTAGAGGAATTTAGAGCGCAGGAATCCACCGAAGAGCAGTGCATGGCACAAAAGTCTAAGCTACCCTATCCTAACCTAGCCAAATGTAACGTAACCGGACGCAACCTAACTCAGCCTAATGTGCCGAGAGCTCTACTTCTGGCCTCGCCATTGCCTAGCGTAATATACCAGAGCACAGTAGATCGCAGAAATCTTCCGGACAGCAGTGCACGGCACAGAAGTTAGTGATATCCTAATCTAACCTGACCGAACGTAGCCTAACTGAAAATGACGTTCCGAGAATAACATTGCTTGCCAGCCCAGAGACCAGCAGAGCACATTAAAGCAACGTAGCGCGCTGAAATTCACCGGATAGTAGTGCTCAGCGTAAAAGTCTGAGGTACCCTAACCAAACCTAACCTAACCTAACCTAACCAAACGTTACCTAACAGAACCTATCCCGACACAACCACTATTGCTGGCATCGCGAGGGTCTAGCAGAGTATAGTAGAGCACTCCAGAGCGCAGGTATCCACCAAATAGCAGTGTATACCACGAAAGCCAAAGCTGTGGAAGCCTATCACAAGGTAACGTAACATAACCAAACGTAGCCTAACACAATCTAACTTGCCGAGACCACCATTGCTGGCCTCCCTAGGCCCAAGCAGAGGATATTAGAGCGCAATACATCGCAGACATCCTCCAGATAGCAGTGTATAGCACAAAAGTCAATACTGCCATATCCTAACATGTCCAAGCGTAACATAGACACACGTAACATAACTCCGCTTGCTGACATGAACAGAGTAGAGCAGATTATGGAAGGGTACAGTAGGGCGCTGGAATCCACCGAATAGCTATGCATAGCACAAAAGTAAGAGCTATCCTGGCCAAACCTATCCCAACCTAACCAAACCGAACCTAACTCACCGCATGTCAATGTGCAGAGACCACTATTGCTGGCCTGCCCTGTGCCAAGCTGACCACACTAGAGCGCTGTATAGCGCTGAAATCCACAGAATAGCAGTGTATGCCACAAAAGTCAAAACATGCCTATCCTAACCCAACCGCTCTGTGGAGACCGGCAGCAGTGGTCGCGGCACGCTGTGTAGAGTCACGCTACGTTTGGTTAGGTCAAGATACGTCAGGCTGTGTTAGGATATCATCGACCTTTGTGCTATTCACTGCAATCCGTAGTATTTCTCCGAGCATCTGTGTTCTAGTACAATCTACTTGCCTCAGTGGCGTTAAGCAATAGTTGCCTTGTAATGTTATGTTGATTTAGGTTACATTAAGATATGTTACGTTCGGCTACGATAGGATAGGCTGCTATAACTTTTGGGCATTACACTGGTATTCTTCAAGTTTCTGCGATCTACTGAGCTCTCCTGTATTCTGCATGGCTCTGGTACGGCCAGAAGATTTGGTCGCGGCTCGTCATCTTGAGCAATGCTGCGTTCGCTTTGGTTAGGTTGGGTCAGGTTGGTTTAGGATAACTGCGGCATCTGTGCAGCTCACACCAATGCGGTGGATTTCTGCGCTCTGCGTTGCTCTACTGTACTCTGCCCAACTCTGCGGAGGCGAGCAATAGCGGCCGTGGCCCGTCATTTTGAGTTAGGTTATGTTTGGCTATGTTTGGTTGGGCTATGTTTGGCTAGGATAGCCTTGACTTTCTTGCTGTACACTGATATTCGGCGGATTTCTGCGATCTGCTGCTCCCTAGTATATTCCGCTTGGTTCTGGGGAGGCCCGCAATAGTGGTCTCGGCAAGTTAGGTGGAGCTGGGATACGTTCGGTTATGTTATGTTAGTTTGGGTTATGTTCGGATAGCTTCGACTTTTCTGCGTTACACTGCGGTTCCATGGATTTCTGTCCTATACTCTCCTCTAATATGTTCTGCGCGGCTCTGCGGTGGCCAGCGTAACTGGTCTCGACCCGTCAGGTTCAGCTAGGTTACGTCTGGATATGTTACGATTTGTTATGTTAGAACAGGATAGATTTGACTTTTTTGCTGCACACTGCTGTTCTGTGCATTTGTGTTCTCTACTGTGCTCTGGCATGTTCTGCTTGGATCTGGGGAGGCCAGCAATTGTGGCATCGGCAAGTTATGTTGAGTTAGGCTACGTTTGGTAAGGTTAGGTTAGGTTAACTTCGTTAAGGGTAGCACTGACTCTCGAACTTTATACCGTTTTTCCGTGGATTCCTGCGCTCCACTTTGCTGTACCAGTATCGGCTTGGCCCTGGGGATGTCAGAAACAGTGGTTTCGGCACACTAGGTTGCATCAGGTTGCACTTGGTTACGTTACGTTTCGTTAGGTAATGATATTGTAGCACCCAATTTTGTGCTATACACTGCGATTCAATGGATTCCTGCGCTCTACTCTGCTCTACTACATTCTGCCCGGCCACTGGGAGGCCACCAATAGTGTTCGCTGCGCGATATGTTGCGTAAAGTTATATTTGATTATATTACGATTTGTTATACTATGAGAGGATGGCTTGACACTTTTACTACGCACTGCTATTCGACGCATTTCTGCGCTCTACAGTGCCCTGGTATTTTCCGCTGTGCCCTGGGGAGGCCAGCAGTAGTGGTCTCGGCACGTTACGTTGAGTTAAGTTACGTTTTGTTATGTTAAGATTAGTTAGGTTAGAATAGGATATTTTTTACTTTGTGCTATACACTGTTTGTCGGTGTACATCTGCGCTCTACTGCGCTCTAGTGTGTTCTGCTTGGTTCTCTGGAAGCCAGCAGTAGTACTCTCGGCGCGGTGGATTGAGTACGCTACGTTTGTCTATTTGTAGGTCGGCTCTGTTGGGATTGGGTAGGTTTGACTTTTGTTCTGTACACCGATCTTCGGTGGACATCTGCGTTCTAATAAGCTCTAAAATGCACTGCTTGCATCCGGGAGGACAGCAATTGCAGGAGGGGCACGTTACGTTGAGTTAGTCCACGTTTGGTTAGGACAGGTTTGGTTAAGCTCGGTAAGGATGGCATTGATTTCCGGCTGAACTCTGCCCTACTATGTTCTGCTGGCCATGGTGCCGCCAGCACCGGTGGTCCGACACGTTGGGCTGTTATGTGAGGAAAGGATAGCATTGACTCTTGCGGTATGCACTGCTATTTGCTGGATTTCTACGTTCAACTGTGCTATAATAAATTCCTCTCGGTTCCAGGGTGGGCAACAATTGAGGTCTCGTTACTTATGGCTGAGTTAGGTTACGCTTGGTGCCGTTACGTTTGGTCAGATTAGGATAGGATAGCTTTGGCTTTTGTGCTATACACTGATATTCTGTGGATTTCTACGCTCTACATAGCTCTAGTGTCCTCTGCTGTTCCGTGGGGAAGTCAGCAATAATGGACTGGGCACGTTAGGTTTCGTCGTGTTACGCTTGGTTAGGTTAGGGCACTATAGGTTTGACTCTTGTGCTATACACAGCTTTGCAGTGGGTTTCTGCGCTGTACTGCCGTCCAATATTTCCTGCTTGGCTCTGGGCGGCCAGCAATATAGGTCGTGGCACGTAAGGCTGTGTCATGTTACGTTTTGTTATGATATGTTTTGCTTTTTTCGGTTAGGGTAGCTATGACTTTCGTACTCTTCACTGTTATTCGCCGGATTCCTTCACTCCATTGTGCTCTACTCCATTCCACTTGGCCCTGGGGAGGCCGGCAGTAGTAGTAGCTGCACGTTGTTTTGTATTGGGCAACGTTTGTTTAGGTTACGTTTGTTTGGGTTTGGTTCGGATTGTTTCGAATTTTCTGCTATACACTGCGGTTCTATGGATTCTTGCGCTCTACTGTTAGTAGCTGCACGTTGTTTTGTATTGGGCAACGTTTGTTTAGGTTACGTTTGTTTGGGTTTGGTACGGATTGTTTCGAATTTTCTGCTATACACTGCGGTTCTATGGATTCCTGCGCTCTACTCTCCTCTCATATGTTCTGCTCGACATGTGAGTGGTCAGCAATGGTGTTCTCCGCATCTTATGGTGAGTTAGGATGCGTTTTGTTAGGTTAGGTTGGGTCAGGTAAGGTTTGGGTACATCTGACCATTTTGCTACATACCGCTATTCGATGGATTTCTGCGATCTACCCTCCTCTAATACGTAGTGCTCAGCTCTGAGGAGCACAGCAATCGAGGTCTCGACACGTTAGGAAGTATCAGGTTACGTTTTGTTCCGTTACGTTTGGCTTGGTTACGATAGGATACCTCAGACTTTTGTGCCGTACGCTGCTGTACGTTGGATTTCTGCGATCTACTGAGCTCTGACATGCTCTGGTTGGCTACAGGGAGGCCAGTAATCGTGGTCCCGGCACGCTAGATTGGGTTAAGTTACGTTTGGCTTGGCTAGGGTAGGATAGGTTTGGTTAGAATAGATTTGATTCTTGTGCTACAGACTGCTATTCGGTCGATTCTGTGCACTGCTTTGCTCTACTAGCATCTAATTGTCCCTGGGGGCCAGTAACAGTGGTCTCGGCATGTTTGGATGGGTTTGGCTACATTTGGTTAGGTCATATTATTTTGGGTTAGGTCCGAATTACTTCAACTTTTGCGGTATAAACTGTAGTTCGGTGGAATTCTGCGCTCTACTGGGCTCTGGTATGTTCTGCTTGGCTTTGCGGTGGCCAACAGTAATGGTCTCGGAACGTTACTCTGAGTTATGTCGCGTTTGGCTATGCTACGTTTGGTTAGGTTTGGATAGGATAGCTTTGACTTCTGTTCTATACACTGCTATTCGGAGGATTTCTGCGCTCTACTGTGATCCAATATGCTCTGCATGGCGCTGGAGAGCGCAGAAATCCGCGGATAGATGCGAGTAGCACAAGAGTCTATACTATCCTATCCTAACCTTGCCGAACGTAACATATCCAAACGTAGCCTAACTTAGCCTAAAATGACGAGATCACTATTGCTGCCCACCACAGAGGCAAGCAGAATGTACTGGATCACAGTAGTGCGCAGAAATCCACCGCATTGCAGTTATAAGCACAAGAGTCAGAGATATCCGAACCTGACCTCGTCTAACCTAGCCTAACCAAGCGTAGCAAAGTACAACGCAACGTGCCGCCATCACTGCTCCTGGCCTCCTCAGAGAGGAGCGGAATGTAGTAGAGCAAAGTAAATCACAGAAATACACAGAATAACAGTGTACAGCACGAAAGTCAAAGTTATACTATCCAAACTTAGCCTAGCCTATCCTATCCAAACGTAAGATAACAGAAACTGCCGTGCCACGGCCACTGTTGCTCGCCTCCGCAGAGTCAAGCACAGTATAGTAGAGCAACATAGAGCGCAGAAATCCAACAGCTAGCAGTCCATGGCACAAAAGACAAAGAAATCATAACCGAGCCTTCCTAACCTAACCCAACGAAACGTATCCCTACTCAACCTAACGTGCCGGAACCACTGTCACATGCCACCACACAGCCAAGCACGGCATATTAAAGCACACTAGAGCGCAGAAATCCGCGGAATAGCAGTGTATAGCACAAAACTCCTAGTAGCTAATCCTAACCAAGCCAAACGTAACATAACCGAATGTAACACAACTCAACCTGAAATGAGGAGAACACTATTGTTCTCCTCCACAAAGACAGGTAGAATTTGCCAGGGCACAGTAGAGCACAGAAATCCGCCGAATAACAGTGTATGGCACGAAAGTCAATGCTACCCTAGCCTAACCTAGAATAACATAGCCTAACACAACCTGACGAGCAACGACCACTATTGCTGCCCCCCCCCCCCCCCAGTGTCGAGTAGAGAATGGTAGAGCAATGTAGAGCGCAGAAATCCCCGAATAACAGTTTATACAACAAATGGCAAAGAAATCCTGACCGAACCTTCCTAACGCAACCTAACGATACGTAACCATACTCGGCCTGACGTGCCGAGAACACTATCACTGGCCCCCCAGAGCCGCGCTGACCACACTACAGCACATTAGAGCGCTGAAACCCACCGAAGAG